>NC_056513.1:40076893-40088848 GCF_014905685.2 Nematolebias whitei
CATTCCATCCATCCATCCATCCATCCATCCATCCATCCATCTATCATCCATCCATCCATCCATCCATCCATCCATCCATCCATCCATCCATAATTTGATTTGAAGCTCTCGACCTTTGACCTCTCTAAGTGTCTTTAAGAATCTGTTGGACACCTGGCAGGGACCAATGCAGACATGTTCCTGTTTTTAGTTTTCTACATTTGTCTTGGAATCTAGCTGTTTTTTGTTTTGTTACCTTTTCCTTTTAGCCATCCTATTTGTTAAAAAAAAAACAACAAAAAAAACCTGCAGTATGAGTTTTTATAACTACTTATTGTTGTTGCTGTTGTCCATTGTTGTCATCTTTCTTTGTTGAAATCAGGTCTCTCTTGTAAATGAGTCCTCGAGGCTCAATGGGATTTACCTGAATAAATAAAGGTTGATTGATAATCTTTACCCGCTTCTTCCTTTTCGGGTCACGGGGGTCACTGGTGCCCATATCCAGCCATCACAGTACGAGAGGGGACACCCTGGACAGGTCTCCAGTCCATCACAGGGACACATAGAGACAATCTGCATCTCCCCCTTTGTGGTCTGTTCCAGCTCCTGCCACTCCCACCTGTTCCTGATTGTCCTTTCCCCAGGTGTTTGCAATTGTCTGATGGTTAGCATCTGTATATTAGTGCGCCTCTGTGTTTCTCATTGTCTGGCATTGTTCTGATATGGTGTCCTGTCTCTGTCTCCCTCCATGTCTCCCCTATGATAATGTAAGTTTTGCTGCCACATCAGCCTCTTGTTTTCTTTAATAAAATAATATTATTTATTTTACCTGCGAGCTCTCCACCTCTGTCTGCACATGCAGTCAACCAAACTACAGAAACCCAATAGCATGTTTAACCAGAGAACCCGGAGAAAACCCACGCATTCACGGAGAGAATATGCAAACTCCAGCCAGAAAGAAAGGCCCCGGACTGGGATTTGGAGCGGCGACCTTCTTGCTGAGAGGCAGTAACTCTACCAACTGCACCACCGTGCTCCTATTTCATCCAGCCATCTGTTTCATATGAATGGATATGTTCAAATGAATAATAATTCATATTTAAGTCAAATTAAGAGTTGCTTTGTTTCAAACGTTATGTCAATTGCATTTCAGCTTAGAGTGGAACACCTCATAAAATCCACGGTTCATTTCGGTTTTGACAACATTGTTTCTTTTATTTCTAGTTATACTTTATTTTTCATTTCTGTTCAAATACACTATTCATCCATTCATCTATTATCTTTAGCTGCTTTTTCCTTTTCGGGTCATGGTACAGTAATACTATTCATCAGTAATAGATAATCCACACTTTAAAACATGACTTGTTCTCGTGGACATACTCTCACGTGAAAACTGAAGGAGTTAAACAACAAAGTCCATGCTCAATAATCCAGGTATAAAATCCAACGTTTTTCAGTCAGGTCATCTGGACAGTTTCGTTTTTTTGTGTGTGCTGAAACATTTCGCCTTCGATCCAGAAGGCTTCATCAGTCAAGGAAACACACAACAAACCAGTTCTGCTTGAAGGAGTTAAACACTTTGGTATATGGCCTGTCATCACGACAGGCTTTGGGTAAAACTGGGTGCATTTTTTTGCTAAGTAATTGAGAGTACTTTTCATTCTTTGTAAAAAAAAAAAAAAAGTTGGCCTTTAAATTTGGCTCAAAATACATAAAAAAATGTTGTCAAATCTTAAAATAATTGGTTTTCTTGACAACCTCACCCCAATTTTGATAATAGTCTCTCATTTATTGTAATAAATCAAATTCTACTTATTTTAAAATTTCCTGTGTAGTATTTTTACAGTGGTACGCTGAAATGTTTTTTCTTTTCTAGTTATAAAAAGATAGAGGAACACTTAATATCAGGTGAGGCAGACAAAAAGTCTTAACTAAAAGAGGATGAAAATACCAGCAACAAAACCAGTACAAGTGATCAGCACAGTAGGATGGTCTATAACATCAAAACATAATGAGCAGTCAGTTTACTAGAAACCCCACAAATAAACAAGCAGTAAAGTAGCAAACAGTAGATGAACGAGAATCTAACATTTGCATCAAAAACAAAGAATGTTAAAGCAGGAAGCTTGGCAAATAGAAAGACAGTTTTGTTCAAGAGCTCAAATGTGGGCAAACAAAAAGCGCACAACACATTTAACTGTATTTGTGTCGTTCCTGGGGACATCAGGCTTTATAGAGCCCATCAACGCAGCAGGAAGAAAAATCACTCCTGCAAGAGGTGGCGCTAATGGCTTTAAACTGTGAGTGTGTGTGTGCTGATTGATCGAACACGCCAAGTCCATCTCCGCGTTTCCTGCTGGGAGCCAGAGTGTGAAATTGCTAAAACAGCAAACAACAAATAATCAGGACACACACACAGGCACTCACACGCATATACACAAACTGTGTTCACTAACCATTACTATCACACATATTTCAATGGTTTTCAGCCATTTGCTCAGAAATAGACACATGCAAACTTTTGCCTTTACCTTATTTATCACTTACACTTACCTTTTGGTGTTCAGGTTGTGCTTCTTAAGTACACTTCTTAAGAGTACTTAAGAAGAACAACCTAAACACCATGTTGCTGTTGACCTTCTACGGCTTGGCCATCGTGAAAACACAAATGAAGCTCAGAGGCGATTGGGCTTTTTCAGCCATGGGCCTCAAACTTTGGAACAATCTCCCCCCCCAACATTAGGAAGGCCACTTCTCTTCCTGTTCTTAAATCTCGGCAAAAATTCATCTGTTTTCGCTGGCATTTCTGGCATTATCTGGCAATATTGATCTTCTTCATACACCAAGTTAGTCATGGAGTTCATCAGGGTTCAGTGCTTGGACAAATACTCTTTACTTTATATATGCTTCTATTAGGTATAGTTATTAAACAGCATGGGATAAATTATCATTTATATGCTGATGACACAATTATATTTGTCCATTAAACCCAATGAATCCAATCAGCTACTTAGACTACAAGCATGTCTTAAATACATAAAAACCTGGATGACCCTTAATTTTCTCAAGTTGAACAAATACAAGACTGAGGTTTTGGTTCTATTTCGTATAGGCTTCGCCCATTAAGAGCTGTCGCTGGTGAGTTTTATCCCTAAGACGCTCAGCGCTGCAATGAAAACTTTAGTCCGCCGCCCACCAGCTGTGTGGACCTCTCCCCCGGTCCGTATAAATTACGGTGAGACCGGGAATTGGCTCCCATTTTTTCTTCAGCCAGCTAGCTAGCACTGTCAGAAGAACGAAGAAGGAAAGTTGTCCAGCTTTGACCGGCACAACCTTTGCTAAGGCTGCCTGGGTCTCCACCACGCCAACCTCCTGCTGTCCCGGTGCATTCTTCCTCCCCAAGAAGAAGCAGACGAGCAGCCTTTGTTCAAGGTAAGCGCTGAGGAGTACTTTTCCGTGGCGGGCCGCTACCCGCTGGACGACACCATCGCCGTTTCTAACGTTTTTTCCTCGCGGTAATCTAATGATTTCCTCAAAAAAGGCAATGATAGCAGCAGCCCCGCTGAATGTTTATTCCGTGGCGGGCCGCTACCCACTGGACGACACCACAGCCGTTTCTAACGTGTTTGTCCTCACGGTAACCGAATGTTTTCCTCAAAGGCGATGTTAGCAGCAGCCCCGCCGAATGTTTTTCCGTGGGGGGGGCGCTACTCGCTGGACGACGCCACCGCCTTTTCTAACGTGTTTTTTTCTCGAGGTAAATCGGATGATTTCCTCGAAAAAGGCGTTGTTGGCAGCAGCTCCGTTGAATGTTTTTTTCTGTGGCGGGACGCTATGCGCAGGACGCTATGTGCGGGACGTCGCCACCACCTTCTTTGACTCAGAGTCACACAGTGAACCAAATGACTCCTCCGAGAAAGGCGATGCAGAGCTGCCCCTTCCCTCCTGGAGAGCGTAGTGACAGAAGGCGAGTGGCTGAGCGAATGCTCAGCCACCTCGGATCTTCCCATGTCGGCGACCACACCGTTCCCAGCAGCCTGTCCCTCCAGGGAAGCATGACCAGAGGGTGACAAAGTCTCCAACCGAGCTCACCAGTGGTAATCCCAGACAGCTGCAGCAAACAACAACGTCGCCCTACTGGCCTACAACATCTTTAAGAGGCTGGAAGAAGAAGAACTGCTGGAGGAGACAAAGAGCTCTCTCTGTAAAGCTGCTGATGTCATCTTAAACATGTGCAACCTCTGCGATTTGCCTGTCCCGCATCGCCGCCTGGATGACCATGATCCAGAGGATCACTTGGCTCCGCCTCTTGCCATCTGTGTCCGTTAGACTGCAGAAAGACCTGCTGGAGGGCCCCATCCCCCCAGAGGTGCTGTTTGGGGCCAACTTCAAGACCATCTTTGAGGAATCGCAGAGGTCCGAGGAGGTCTCAGAGACTGTACACCGTCTGGTGACATCACAGTCCATCTGCCCGTCCGGCCGCTGGAGGGACCACCTTGGCCAGCACCAGAGGTGCTCCACAGCTGCTGCAGCGTTTTCACGCCCTGCTCCTCCGCCGGTCCCCTCCACCAGGTAACAGATTTTTGAGGGGAAGTTATGTGTTTTTTTATGTGTTTTGATATAAAACAGAAACACCTCTGAAAGTTTTTTTCATCTGAGTCTGTCAGATCAGCTGTTCTCTCAGCTGCTTCTCTTCACACATTCCCCACACAGAATGAGTCAGTAACCTTTAAAAAAAAAAAACTAATTTTTAAAAGGCACCGCAGTTTAGTAAATATCACAACACTTGTCTGCCACATCAGCTAAAATAATGTTTTTTCAGCAGACCGAGTCTGGTAAAATCCCTCGTCTCTCAGCCAGAGCCTATTTTTAATTTCTGCTGTTTTTATAATAATAATAATAATAATAATAATAATAATAAATTTTATTTCAGGGCACCTTTCAAAAACCCAAGGTCACCTTACAAAAACAATTAAAATCAGGAATTAATAAAAACAAAATCAACAAATAATTAAAATAAGTCACGATAAAACAACACTTAAACAAAGTTAAAGAGAATATGCCTGCCCACTTTTTCTGCCCACTCACAGCGCAGCGGGAGTAAACATGTTTCTCCACAACAGCTGCAGCCTCTACTGAAACAGCGTCTCAATCAGAAGCGCTCACGCCTCCTTCAAGTGAGACCGCAACCTGGGCACAGCACAGAGGCACACATACAGCCCTTTTTTCTGTCGGAGCCCCCATTGGGTTCCCCTGGAGAATCTCTGGAACGAGTAATGGCAGTAAGGATTTTTTAGTATGGTTGACCTTCATAAGAAACATGACCCAACACAAATGCATGCCCACTCTCCGAGCACTACCCAGAGTGGCAGCGAGTGTGTTCCTTGGACAGATGGACAGATTATCTGATCAGAAGGGGTTACACGCTGCAGTTCGCAGCTCAACCCCCACCGTTTCAGAGGGATTATAGAGACGGTTCTGTCTTCTCCAAAACAGAGCTCATCTCTCCAGTCAGAAGTTCAGGAATTTCTGATGAAAAACTTGTTTTCCAGCGCTCCCAACAGCTGCTGGAGAACTTCACCAGAACGACTGGTTTTCACCTCCATAGATCTGAAGAGCGTATATTTCACATTTCCATCATTCTGAAACACCCCACGCACGTTCTCGAAATGCGTGGAGACGGCTCTGCAGTCGTTACACATGGCAGGAATGAGAAATCCTTTTATCTGGACAATCGGCTCTTATTAGCTCGGTCCAGTTAGAAAGCTGTCGCACAGACCAAAACACTAGTGTTATACCTGCTAACCTGGGGTTTCTATAAACTGGGGAAAACATTTCTTTGTCCGTCCCAGATGATTGTTTATCTGGAAGTGAAGCTAACTCAACTACAATGAGGGCCATTTATCACAGCTGAGAGCCGAAGCTCTGTCAGCTCAGCTCCGCTGTGTCAAACCCAGCTCCGCCATGTTAAACCCTGCAGCATAGTGACAGTTCTGCCTGTCATGCGACTCCTGGGACGATGTCAGCGGCCCACATCGTGGTTCCATTGGGCCTACTTCACATGAGACGCCTTCAGAGATGGTTCGCCCGCCTGCGCATAGATCCTGTGCGCCAGAAGAGGTGGATTATCTTTGTGCCCCCCTCCATGAGAAACGATCTGAATCACTGGGGAAACCCTCTCATTCTGTCAGAGGGAGTTCCCATCAGCAGGCCTATGTCACATGTCTCAGTTTTCACAGACACATTCCTATCAAGCTGGGAGGAATGTGTCTGTCCCAAGCAGTGGGATCACAGTGGCTGGACCATATGTCGCTTCACATAAATGTACTATAATGTTTTTTCACAGACTGAAACGTGACTCAGCATTTTGCCCCTGCTGGGGATCAGCATGTTCTGATCCACACAGACAACAAATGACGGCAGCTTACATACACTTTCAGGGAGGTGTGCGCTCAGCCCAACTGTTATGCATTGCAAAACAGCTGTTGTGTTGGCCACACAGGAACCTGCTCTCCATCAGAGCAGTGTACTTTTCCAGCGTTCCTGAACAGGCGAGCGGATATCATGTCAAGGGGCGGTCCCCACCTCAGAGACTAGAGTCTCCATCCCGAGCTGTTCTTTCTTGGTTTTTTGGAGCAGTTTTTGGCCGAGCAGCAGTGGATCTGTCCGCCACACGGGAGAACGCCCAGTGCTAATTATGGTTCTCACTGAGCCCACGGGACGACCCACCGTTAGGAGTGGACGCCTTCGCTCACAGCCCGTGGCCAAAAAATGCTCTTTTATGTGTTCCCTCCAGTCCTGCTGACATCGCGGACCCTGGACCGGGTCTGGGAGGAAGAACCGTCTGTCATCCTCGTAGCTCCTGAACGCATATGCGCTCCATGGTTCCCGAATCTGCAGCGACTGATATCGAGTCGGCTGTGGAAACTGTTGTGGTGGGGCACGCTCCTCCAGGCAGGAAGAGCGATCAGGAGTTATCCAGAAATAGGTCAGCATCTTTGGGTCTGTCCGCTGAAAAGATCCATTTAGAAAAGATGGGCCTCCTACAGCATATGGTGCGTACGTTCGGGGCGCACGAGCTGCTTCCACCGCAACGTTGTACACATCAAGTGGATAGCATTTCTCAGCGTTGGTGCACGGAGAAAGGTGTAGAGGCCATCTCATGTCCACTAGGTGGCATGTTAGTTTTTCTGCAGCAGTGGATGGACAGGGATCTAGCGTTCAGCACAATTAAGACTTATGCTGCAGCTATTTCTCCCTGTCACAAGGTTTTTGGTGACAGAACAGTTTTTAATCACCCGTTGATGAAGCGTTTTCTGAAAGGTGTACAGAGACACAGACCAGTGTCACGTCCTCTAGCTCCACAGCGAGACCTAATGATGGTCCTGCACGCTCCGATCAAAGCTCCTTTTGAGCCTTTAGATCAGGTTTTACTTAAATTTTCCTGTCATTTAAAGCTCTGACATTGGCAAAGAGAGTGAATGATTGTCTGCTCTCTCTGTTGCTCCCTCATGTCTCAGAATTCAAGCTGACAGCAGTTCAGCTGTACTGCATTTGAACCCTGCTCTGAAAAGCATCACAAGTTCACTCAGATCGAGAGTGATAACCTTGGATGGGTTTTTATCCTCTTCCTCATAATTCTAAGGAGGAAGTAACATCTCACCTCCTTCTGTCCTATGCGCGCATTTTTCATGTTACGTGGTGCACACGGCCGCACTGTGCCATTTTTCAGCGTATGTTCGTGCATTACTGGGACAGCTCTTCAGGACGTCCTCTATCCACCCAGCGCCTCTCACACTGTTTGTGTGAGGCTATTTCTGAAGCTTACAGTTCATCTGGACTGGATCCTCCAGAGAATCTCGGCGCATTCCACCAGAGGGTTTTCACCCTCCATGGCTCTGCATGACAGTGGAGGATATTTGTATGGTGGCTGCCTAGCCATCGTCATGTTCAATTATTCGTTTTTATCTATGTAATGTTTCTACTTTCTCCATGACCCATTCTGTTCTCAGGGTTCTGACAGAATGATTTTTATTTGTTTCATGAAGCCTCACTTTTGAGCTCACATCTGCCTGCATGCAGTTGCAGTGTGAGATATTTATTATCAGTCACAAGTTGATGACTGCTGATTTTATCGTTATTAATCGGTTAATCCTGTGGAGCAGTTGGTCTGCTCTGTTCATCGTTACACTGTTACAATTTGTACACTTCGTTGTTCCTATTCACAGCAGCAGGTCTGCTATCTCAGCCTTTTTCCTCACCAGAGATTTTCTCCGGTGTGCTCCTGCACAAGGAGCACGCAATTACGCAGCGCGTAATTACGCACACAGAAGGCTGAGTGATGAAATGTTTTTTTTGTGCAAGCAGGTGCTTCATGTTGTGTCTGAATGGACTCAGTGAGGCATACACTACATCCTGCTTTGCCTTTAACCCACCAGCGACAGCTCTTAAAGGGCAAAGCTTATACGAAATAGAACGTTGGTTACGTACTGTAACCCCAGATTCTATGAGTATAGGCGTAGCCCTTTAAGCTCTGGGCCTCACTGGTTCCTAAATGGCTGAAGGAAAAAGCTATTTGGGAGCCGATTCCCAGTCTCACCATAATTTATACAGACCGGGGGAGAGGCCCACACAGCAGGTGGGCATGGACTAAAGTTTTCAGTGCAGCGCTGAGCGCATTAGGGATAAAAACCCACCAGCGACATCTCTTAAAGGGCTACGCCTATACTCGTAGAATCTGGGGTTACAGCACATAACCAACGTTTTTGGACCTAAGCACCTTAGGAATGAATTTTTCAGTCTTTCTCCCTCCTTTTTTTAAATTTGTCCTCCCAGGCTCTCATCGAGGTGGCAGCTTCTGTTTTTTCCTCCCCCATTTTTCCTTCTTCCTGCACTGCTCTTTGTGTGTCTGAAGCGCCTGGGTCTAATCTCCCGAACATAAATTAAGAAGATTATGGATTTGCTATCGACGGCGTTCAACTCTATTGATAAGATTTTTTCATCAAAGCAACAAGGTCCTGGAGAACCGGCATGTCCAGCTGAGACTCACGCTGTGGGGTACGTCATGGATTTGTGGGGAGTGTGGCAGATGATGTGTCTCTCAGTCCTGTCTCAGGAGGATGTTGAAGACGTTTATATATTTGGAATTATGATAGCAGGGACTCTGCTTTTTGGCATCGGCGGGGCTCTGTTTTATCAACTTTTGAAGTAGATGGCTGCAGCAGTTTTGGCCATGGTAAAGCTTCTGAGTGAGTGTGAAGGTCTGGTCCATGCTGTGGGAACTTTGAATCGTCTGGTCTACGAGCTTAACCGTAAGGTGGAGACGATTGAGAATTGCAGGCCACCTGCGGCTTCTGGGACTCGTCAGTGTGGTGGGTTCGACTTTGAAGGAGACTCATAGCATGGATCAGTGGAATGAAATCCCACAATTAGGCATTTTCAGAACCAGAACGCCCAGATGGACTCAAGGCTGAAGAAAAAAGTAATCTGTCTGCCTGAAGAAAAACAAGAATCAAGCTGATTGGAATCTGACTCCTGACGGCCTCGGAGACAGGCCGACTATCAATTTCTCCTGGGACATGAGTACCCAAGGACAAAAGCTTCATCTATCACCCCCCCCCCCCCCCTCCCCCCGAGAACTTTCTGTGCTAGCTTATCAGCACTGCTGGCTGGAACAACATCTTCAGAAACTGTGGCTGATCTGAAAAAACGCTCATGGACAAATCTCAACACCTTGATGTCAAATGCAAATGTAATCATGTTTTAATTGAGCTGCTGGTAGAGTTTTCTGATGTCTCAAATCGTGTCATGATAGACAAGATGTGAAAAATCTTTTTTTGTAAAACCACCATCTACCCTCATCTTTCTACCCCTTTTCCTATCTAAGATTATTATCTGATAAGGATAAAATGGCCGCGCTTTCTACAGTTGCAGCTTTGTGCACTCCGCCCATCTTTCGGACGAATGTACGTACATATTCATGTTTTACCTGGGAGCAATTCCAATGAAGTTTATTCTGATTCTGATTCTTAGATGGCATTAATCTGTCCTCCAGCTCTAATGTTAAAAATCTTGGTGTTATTTTTGATCAGGACATGTCTTTTATCCCCCACATTAAAAACGTTACTAGAACCTCCTTCTTCCACCTGCGTAATATCACTAACATTAGAAACATCTGATCTAAAGATGATGCAGAAAAACTGGTCCATGCATTTGTCACGTCTAGACTGGACTATTGCAATGGTTTATTATCTGGGTGTCCAAATACTTTTTTAAAACGTCTTCAGTTGATCCAAAATGCTGCTGCCAGTGTCTTAACTGGAGTTACTGGGAGAGATCATATCTCTACAGTTTTAACTTCTCTCCATCGGCTCCCTGTCAAATCCAGAATAGAATTCAAAATCTTACTTCTAACCTACAAAGCTCTCAGACTACAGATTTATTGTGGTTTCCAAAACCAGAATGGGAAGCAGAGCTTTCAGTTATCAGGCTCCTCTCTTGTGGAACAACATCCCGTTTGTCCATGAGGCTGACACATTGTCCAATTTTAAAGCTAGGCTTAAGACTTTTCTTTTTGATAAATCCAATAGTTAGGGTCAGCTTGGGTTTCCTGAGCTGTCCCTTAGTTCTGCTGCTATAGGCTTAGACTGTTGGAGGTAAATGGTAAATAGACTGTACTTATAAAGCACTTTTCTATCTTATTTCAAGATACTCAAAGCTCTTTACAACAATCTGTGCCTCATTTACCCATTCATACAGCTCTCTACTATATCTATACAAAAATAATTGAACAAATCATTCTAAAGAGACTAATCAGAGCTTTATCACTTTCATGCACTGATGGGACACATCAGAGGCTATGAGGGGTTCAGTGTCTTGCCCAGGGACACATCAACATGTGACTGCTGGTGGATTCGAACCCCCAACTCTCGCATTGGAGGAGGACTGCTCTAACCACTCAGCCACAGCCGCCTCAAACAAAGGACAAACTGACCACACTTTTCACTCTGCTATTGTCTTTACTTTGCTCAACCTGTTTTGTATTTGTAATTATTTTTTCTATCCTTAACATGTTTTTGTCTTCCAGGTACACCTGGACCTATATATGGACCTGGACCTATATCTGGACTTGGACCTATATCTAAACCTGGACCTATATCTGGACCTACCATTCTGTGTTGGTCTGTCTCTCCTTCCTGTCCTCTCAACCAGCCGGTCAAAGCAGATGGTCTCTTGTCCTGAGCTGGTTCTGCTGGAGGTTTCTTCCTGTTAAAAGGGAGTTTTTCTTTCCACTGTTGCCACTGTGCTTGCTCAGGATGGGAGACTGCAACGAAGCCAAGATTCAACTTGTCTGCTGCTTCCTTAGATAGAGAGCTTTACTAATTGGCTTTTTATATAAATGAATGTTTCTGTAAAGTGCCCTGAGACAATTTTGTTATGAATTGGCGCTATATAAATAAATTGAATTGAACTGAATTTCATACAGTTTGATTGATTTAGTATTCTTTATGTTTTTCTTTGTTATTCTTTGATGTTTTTAATTAATTTTTGGTTATTTCAGTTATTTTTCCATTAAATTACTCTCATTGATATTTTGGTAACAGCTGCTGTTTTAAATTTGCTTTAAAATAAAGTTCACTTGACTTGACACATCCTAACCCCACCCCTCACCCCAAGTCAACAACTGCCAGCACAAACATAGAGCTATGCTAGCATCCAACACAGAGGTCCACTCCACCCGTCGACAACCCCCCCTGAAGAGATGAACGCCTTGCCAAGCCAAGTGACCTCGGAGAAATACTGCATGTGGTGAGTTGTTGTAGGTAACCAGGAAAACCTGGAGCAGACTTTTAGCGGTTTGAGCAAAAGTGGAATGGATTCGATCACGAAGAAAGAGAAACAGCACTGGGTGAACTAATATTTTATGGTAAATGTGTGTGTGTGTGTGTGTGTGTGTGTGTGTGTGTGTGTGTGTGT
>NC_056513.1:40088948-40097566 GCF_014905685.2 Nematolebias whitei
GGGGGGTTACAGATGTTGATCAAAGCCCTGGCTCTTTCAACAGTTCTGGAACCATGAGTGATTTGTGTTGCTTCTGCAGAAAAGTGTGTCATTATCTGACCGGCTAATACAGTGACTGCACAACCAGGAGCAGCAGAAATGACCTTAGTTAAGATGGTTTGTCACCATGACCCAAATTCTGCAAACTAATAATGTCTACAAGGCAAAATCTTGAATACCTCATCCTAAACAATAATATTACTAAATGGCAGGTCAGGGCTTTAGTAGAGGCATTTGCTACAATGCAGTGGGTAATAAAGTGTGTATGATAATGAAGCAATTATTTGAGTGCTTTATTTAAGCAAAACACATAGTTTTCTTTTTTGTAAATAAGATATAGTGATAGTGTCCAAGGCCATGGTCTTGAGCCGGAAAAGGGTAGAGTGCCCTCTCTGGGTCAGGGAGGAGGTCCTGCCCCAAGTGGAGGAGTTCAAGTATCTTGGGGTCTTGTTCACGAATCAGGGAAAAATGGAGTGTTAGCTCGATAGGCGGATAGGTGCAGCGTCTGCAGTGAAGCGGGCGCTGTACAGGTCTGTCGTGGTGAAGAGAGAGCTGAGTCAAAAGGTGAAGCTCTCAATTTACTGATCGATCTACGTTCCTACCCTCATCTATGGTCATGAGCGTTGGGTTGTGACCGAAAGAACAAGATCTCAGATATCCAAAAAAGTTCAATCTGGTCCTCTGGACATTCAAAAAAAAAAAGATTTAACTTTTTTGGATTTTTCTACCTGGATTATTGAGCATGCATCAGAAGATCTCAGATACAAGCGGCCGAAATGAGTTTTCTCCGCAGGGTGTCTGGGCTCTCCCTTAGAGATAGGGTGAGAAGCTCGATCATCCGGGAGGGACTCAGAGTAGAGTCGCTGCTTCTCCACATAGAGAGGAGCCAGTTGAGGTGGCTCGGGCATCTGGTTAGGATTCCTCGTGGACGCCTCCCTGGTGAGGTGTTCTGGACCTGTCCCACCAGGAGGAGACCCAGAGGAAGACCCAGGACACGCTGGAGGGACTATATTTCTCGGCTGGCCTGGGAACGGCTCAGGATTCCCCCGGAGGAGCTTTTTTTTTTCCAGTGAATTTATGCATTATTGTCCTGAAAGATGGCCCCATCACTGAGAGAGGGTTAGTCATCCTACATTGACTTCTTAGGAGTAATATTAAAATGCAGTGCTCTTAGAGGACCAAGTGAAATCCACCAAACAGCCACCCAGTTCAATTCAGTTCAGTTCAGTTCAGTTAATTGTTCATGTCTATGGTCTTTGCACTAACCACTAACCAGGGTGAGTTGTAGCTTGGCATGTACTAAATAGCACTGATATCCTAATGAACTGTTTTCATTGTCAGGGGTTGGCAAGATGTTGGTTCAGTTTACCCAGATGGGCTTGCATCCAGAACCCTGGATGACCATTCTTTCTTGATGCCTACTGTAGTGAACTAGACCTCCTACATCAATCTGTCTCTGAAGACCTTCAGGGGACAGGAACTGTTATTTCATTGATTTGAAACCAGAAATACAAATTATCTCATCCAGAGACTATTTAATTGTATCCTGAATTAATCAATTGAAAGAACACTCTTCTTTTTTATATTGTAGTGAACTAGGCCTCAGGTCAAAATCTGGCCTTGAGGGGCCTTCCTGAAACAAGAACTGTATTTCATTGATTTGAGTCCAGAAACACAAGATTAAGTCCATCCAGAAGACTTTTTAAGTATCCTGCACTGATCAATTGAAAGAACACTCTCTTTTTCTATTATCATTACTACTTTACAAATGTTTTGATAATCAAATTGTGTTTAGTTCAAACCATTTTCAAATGTTGAAGTGAACTACTCATTTTTAAATCAACTGTGAAACAGTAATAATGATTGTTAATCCTCATTCAAAGTAGAAATCAGGTTAATGATGCATTGTCTGATTTTCTGTCTTCAATGAGCAAATTGTAAGTTGGTCAAAGGTCAAGTTTCGGTCAACTGCAAGTTTACTGAAAAAGAAATGTCATGTTTAACTTTTACAGCAAGATACTAGAGAATTGACTCCACGAAGTCTGAGTTCTTCATAATATCTTCTGTCTGTTCTTAAACAATCTTAATCTTTTTCCTTGACTCTTAATAACCTCTTATATCACAAAACACACCTCTGTTTTGGTCCATCGACCAATCAGAAAGTTCTCAAATGAACCGGAAGTGAGCTCTTTTAAAAGGTGCAACACTTCCTAGTTCACAGTAGTTCTGCAGTTCAGGAGTTCCAGAGTTCAGAATGTTGGAATTCAGGATGCTGGAGGAAGTTCTGCAGTTCTGAGAAGTTCTGAGTAGTTCTGGGAAGAACGCTGAGGAGAACGCTGAGAGAATGCTGTGAGTTGGTTCCGAGAGCAGCAGAGTCCAGAATGCTCAGGACATCTGCGACTAAGCTGAATAAGAGAAGTCCAGAGGAATTATGAAGAAGTCTGTTCTGGATGATCTCACGACTCCGAACGGTTCCCTACTATCCTTACGGAGACGCTGAAAAGTGGCTTGAAGTGGAACTTTACGCCGGAACTGACATATCTTCAGAAAGGTAAAAAGTCGATCTTCAACCGCAAAGTGTACCGTTGGGAAGCTGGGCCTAGAAGGAGCGTGCTGTTCTGGTTATAACAGACAAATTCCCTCACCCATCTCTCTCAACTTAAACTTCAATTTCCATCTTTAAAATTCTTCTATCCTGCTAGAAATCATTCCAGATATTTTCAGAAATGTCTGTGGTGAAGCAAGGTTTTCAACCATCGCCGTATGGTTAATCAAATTGTACAGCTTGCTAACTAAGCCATGTTGTTATTTTCATTTTGCCAAATTAATATAAATGTGTGATGTGTTTAAATTGTTTTTAAATAAATGACCCACTGTTGTTGGTGAGTCAAAGATAAACACGTTTCCGTCCACATTTAATAATTCAACACATGATATTATTCAGTCCAGAAAAATGAAAGAATCCGTTTAATTTATGAATATATCATAGAATATGTTCATCTACAATATTATCATTACTATTTTACAATATCTTGATAATCAAAAGTGTGTTTAGTTCATACCATTTCTAATGTTGAAGTGAACCACTCATTTAAATCAACTGTGAAACAATATTAATGATTTTTAAACCTCATTAGACTTAGATCATACAAGTTGAATGTCTATCTACGAAGTAAGTGTGCATTTTACTCTTCTGTCTGTGTGAGGAGTGGATTTGATGTCGGTCAAAAGTCAGAGAACAACTTATGAGAACAAAGTGCCTTGTTTTAAAACTCTCAGACAGTAAATAAGAAACTGTCTGGCACCTGCGAGTCTCACTTCTTAAAAATATTTTCCTCTTTGTACTAACCGTTCTTAAATACATTTCTGCTGTCTGTTGACTTCTAATAACGCTCTGACATCACTAAAATTCCATCCTGCTGGTTGTGTTAACCAATCAGGAAGTACCAAATAACAGGAAGTGGATACCCTTTAAAAGTCAACACTTCTTGAAACTATTCTGTCTTACAAGTCTTCCTGGAACTTTCAGTCTTACAAGTCTTCCTGGAACTTTCAGTCTAGGATGAGACTCAGTCTTACTGGAAGACACAGTCTTACTGGAAGACTCAGTCTTACGGCGAGTCGTACAGGAACTTTCAGTTCTTACTGAAAGTCTGTTTGGAGTTCTGGCTGGGACTGCAGTCTTGCTGGAGTCTTACAGCTGAACTAAATAGCTGATGAATTGGACCATGTGCCAAGGATCCCTCCATCCCTCCACGACCTGTACGTCTCCAGGACTGTGAGGCGAGCAGGTCGGATCACAGCTGACCCTGCTCACCCTGCACACGGACTGTTTGAACCACTCCCCTCAGGCAGGAGGCTTCGGTCCATTCGGACCAGAACCTCCCGCCATAAGAACAGTTTCTTCCCCTCTGCTGTTGGACTCCTGAACACTCATAATGCTACCTCATAACTTCTGCTTTGGTCACATTACATCTGTATTATAACTGAATACTCCATCTGTACTGTTCTCTAAGCTTTTTTATTGTTTTCTATTGTATGGGTGTACACATGTTTATGTTATGTTTTCATTTTTACTTTATTTGTGGGTGTACACAGGTCTTATGTCTTATGTAATGTTCTCATTTTTACTTCATTTTTACTTTATTTTTACTTTATTTTTAATTTATTTTATTTTATTACTATTCGCACCTTGTGTCGAAGCAAATTCCTAGTTTGTGAACCTGGTTCATTGACATGGCGATAATAAACTGATTCTGATTTCAGCGGAGTCACAGCACGCCTCGCTGTGAACTCACCCCGAGCATTAAATGCTCTCAACTTCTACGGAAGCTTATTCTGTTGAACGGAGCACCGTCACTACTTCAGATGGTTACCAGCCACTCTGACCAGAGACGCTGAAAAGGGAGCGTGAAATGGACCTCTGTACCGGAGCTGATTTATCTTCTGCAAAGGTAACGAGTCGTCACACCCTGAGTGTACCGAGGGCTGAGCTGGGGTCGAAAGAAGGGTGCCATTCCGGGTCAACACATTTTCCTTCCTCCATCTAAATCCTCCTCTTTAAATCTAAATCTATATCCTCTGTAAACCTCTTTGCCAGTAAATCAAGCTAAATGTCTTCAGAGATGAATTATTCTCCATCAGTAATCCTCTGTTGTCTTGTTATTTGAACTTGCTAAGTTTATTAATCAGAAACAGATCAGCAAATCAAGTGTCCATGTTTTGATGTTAATTTTAATGATTCTGTTTAAAAAATGACCACATTTATTCTGATGGGTCAAAGATAAATGACGTCTCATGTCACTAATTATACACTCCACTCTCAAGTTCTCTTGGTCACATGGCAGAAATTTAACTCAAAAAAGAAAGAATCTGTTGTTAATTAAACAATTAATATTCTTTGTGCATGAACTAGCCTTAAGAATAATTAATTAAATAGTGTGTCCACAGCAAAGCTGTCCTGTCATACTACACTACAATAAAATTGAGTGGAATTGGAATTGATTCTGTTTTACTTCTGTCTTTTCTTTAGCAGGGCAAAACTAAAAGACTACATACAACAAGAAGACTGTCACATTTTTGCCCTCTTCTTCTGCCATAATCTGTCAGTTTTCGTGTTGTGTTCATTATCTCAGTTCATCTCAGCTCACTTCTCCCTGCTCCATTCACTTTGCACAACACCCCCTCTGCCCTGCTCTGCAATCAACCTTCATTCCAACCCGTCACCTGCCCTTTAAAACAACCAAGCCTCCACTCAGTCCTCGCTAGATTATTGAAAGCTCTTTGCCAGTAGAAATCCAGCGTTCCATGCCTTGACCCTTCGCCTGTGTTCACAGACTTTTCACCTTGCCTGAATCTTTTTGGATTTTTGACTGCAACCTCTGACCACGGTAACGACTCTGCCTTCCTTCTTCTTCGACTAAGCTTATGGATTACGACATGGTTCTGGTATCTGCTCTCTGCTCTCATGTGTATGACCCCTGCTACGTTTACTGGACCCTGCTTCTGGATTTGCCCTCCCGTGAAACACAACAGCACCAAATTCTGCTCCGCTGCTGCAGCTCACTCTGCACGAGTGACAGCACCGGTACCAGTGCAGCTACAGCACCTGCCACACTGCAGACTGAGAAGGTTAGTGACTAATCCCAGCAAACGTCTAAACCTCCTGATCCTCATCATAGTCACTAACCTGTCTCTGATTAGATATGTGCTTCCATAAAGCATCAACGTTGTGGCTTTAGTTACAGGATGTGTAAAGGTTTTAAACAAGGAGCATGCAGGGAACCTGTACTCACAGTCGGGATAGAGCTTCATTCTTCTGAAAGAGCATCTCTGGAATCTGACTGAGACGATTTCTGTTGAGACGACTACACAGACAAAGAAAATACAGAGTTCAAGTTTATCAGGAATAAACGTTGTAGCAGCATTTTCAGTCTGTGTGCTAAAATGATGTAATTCAGTTTTAAACGTGCTACTTTCTCACAGTCTTTCCAGCTCTTTTAGCTCATCAAAAACTCCTCTCTCGATGTTACTGATCTGATTCTCCATCAGGTGACTGGAAGAAAAAAATAAATGTATATTTATTAAGAAACAAACAGAACGTGCAGTCAAGAGAAGTGATTTAGGTTTAATGTTTCAAACATTTAAACATTTGATCTGAGCAGTAACACCATTCAACAATGTGTTGTATCAGAATATGCAACAAGCCTTAGTGCCGACTGTCATTTTATAAATACAACTCAGTCGTAATAAATCCTGTTAAGCATTAACAAATCTGTTGTGCTTTTTCAAACAGGCTGACATCACATATCCACATTCTTCACCTCTGCTCTCTGCTAAGATTTGTTGAATTGAGAATACATTTTATTGACCTGTGTATTTCAAAGTTGTTTCACACTTAATACCCATCTGTTGTTGTTCTGTTATGGACAGGCCTCTGAAGACGTCATTAGTCCTCCTGTTAATGTGTCCATCACTGCCACCTACTATAGAGGCCCAGTCCATGGGCTGACACAGGAAAGTATCACTTGTCCAGCCTCTCCCACAAGGCACAGTGTTTTCGGGTCAAAGGGTCATGGAGAAGGCCTCCTTGTATTAGTTCTAGCTGACACTGACACCCAACAAGCACCTTGGGGTGACTCATGTATCACCACTGAGCTAGAGCACTATTCTGCCCTTCGGCTTGAGAAAGTTATGTTCCCACATTCCTATCAGACCTAAAACTAGCAGGGAAACGTGCGAAAGCACTCCTCAATAAATGCAGATAGCTGTACTGTCAACAGTCAGCACCACTGCAATGACAGAAAGAAAGGCTCATTAAAGACAGGGGACCAAATAAAGATGAAGACAAACTTGAAGAGTTCCTTCTCCAGACTGCGTTTCAGCTCCGTCTGCAGATGTTCAACAAGATTTAGATCACACATCAGACTTCA
This sequence comes from Nematolebias whitei, assembly GCF_014905685.2. Classification (NCBI taxonomy): domain Eukaryota; kingdom Metazoa; phylum Chordata; class Actinopteri; order Cyprinodontiformes; family Rivulidae; genus Nematolebias; species Nematolebias whitei. Next base: position 40,095,920 of record NC_056513.1, read on the forward strand.
GAACAGTCCAGTGTTTAGTTCTTCTTTATTCTTGCCTGTTTTTAGTTGTGTGTTTTGGGTCATTATCCTGTTGGAGTAGCCAAGTTTTGTGATAGAGAACAAGTTCTCTGACACTGGTAACACAATTTGCTCCAGAATGTCTTAATACTGTAGTCCTGATGCATGCTCAATAATCCAGGTAGAAAAATCTAAAAAAGTTCAATCTGGTCCTCTGGACATTCAAAAAAAACAAAAAAACAAAGCAAAACAACAAAAAAATGTAGAAACGTTTCGTCTCTCATCCGAGAGACTTCCTCAGTCTGAGGTGCTGTTTTCAGCTCAGTCTCTTAAATAGCACCTTCTCAGAGTGGATCAACCAGTTTTGCTGCTGACAACCAGAACCAGCTGATCACATGATCAAGAAGGACCATCAGCCTAACAATGGATCATTAGCACCTGATGGCTGTTTACTGTTCACAGAGGGCTGAGTGATACTAGCAATTACAGCATTGTAAGAGGGGGACAGTTGAACAGGACTCCAGTCAGCCATCAGGTGAAAAGGAGGAACCCAGACCCAGACCAGTGGTCATTCCAGATGTTGAGGGAGTATCAGAGAAACTGAGACGTTTATTTTCTAAACATAACGTCCCAGTGGCTTTTAAACCCCAAAATACATTAAAGACTGGTTCATCCCAAAGATCCAGTCCCCCGGCACAAACAGAGTAATGTTGTGTATGTTGTTCAGTGTCAGGAGGGTGATCAGTCTTACATCGGGGAAACTAAACAGCCACTGGCCAAAAGGATGGACCAGCACAGAAGATCAACACCATCAGGCCAGGACTCTGCGGTCTACACTCATCTCCAGGTCAGAGGTCACTCTTTCAGGGATGAAGATGTTCACATCCTGGACAGAGAGGAACGATGGTTTGAGAGAGGAGTAAAGGAGGCCATCTTTGTGAAAAGAAACCGTCCATCATTAAACAGGGGTGGAGGCCTCCAGGTTCAACTGTCCCCCTCTTACAATGCTGTGATTGCTAGTATCACTCAGCCCTCTGTGAACAGTAAACAGCCATCAGGTGCTAATGATCCATTGTTAGGCTGATGGTCCTTCTTGAGCATGTGATCAGCTGGTTCTGGTTGTCAGCAGCAAACTGGTTGATCCACTCTGAGAAGGTGCTATTTAAGAGACTGAGCTGAATACAGCACCTCAGACTGAGGAAGTCTCTCGGATGAGAGACGAAACGTTTCTAGATTTTTTGTTGTTTTGCTTTGTTTTGATTTTTTTGAATGTCCAGAGGACCAGACTTAACTTTTTTAGATTAATACTGTAGTCTTATTTCATTTTACCCTGCACAGTTTGTTTTTTCATTCAACCTTTATTTATGAAGGAAATCTCATTGAGTCACAAGAACTCTTCCAAGAGAGACCTGTTTTAGATAGCCAACATATAGAGTACAGACGACAACATACAACAACACAATTAAAATAAAAAGAGTGTTATAAAAACACTGTTACTGTTAGAAGCATGGTCCTGTTAGCAGCATGATGCTGTTAGCAGCATGGTCCTGTTAGCAGCAAGGTCCTGTTAGCAATGTGGTCCTGGCAGCATGGTCCTGTTAGCAATGTGGTCCTGTTAGCATGGTCCTGTTAGCAGCATGGTCCTGTTAG
>NC_056513.1:40097576-40097814 GCF_014905685.2 Nematolebias whitei
AATGTGGTCCTGTTAGCATGGTCCTGTTAGCAGCATGGTCCTGTTAGCATGGTCCTGTTAGCAGCATGATCCTGTTAGCAGCATGGTCCTGTTAGCAGCATGGTCCTGTTAGCAGCATGATCCTGTTAGCAGCATGGTCCTGTTAGCAGCATGATCCTGTTAGCAGCATGATCCTGTTAGCAACATGGTCCTGTTAGCAGCATGGTCCTGTTAGCAGCATGGTCCTGTTAGCAATGTG
>NC_056513.1:40097824-40099335 GCF_014905685.2 Nematolebias whitei
TGTTAGCAGCATGGTCCTGTTAGCAGCATGGTCCTGTTAGCAATGTGTTCCTGTTAGCATGGTCCTGTTAGCAGCATGGTCCTGTTAGCAGTGTGGTCCTGTTAGCAGCATGGTCCTGTTAGCAGCATGGTCCTGTTAGCAGCATGTTCCTGTTAGCAGCATGGTCCTGTTAGCAGCAAATATGATAATAACAACTGCGGCAACAGACGATGACTGCCCTCCAGATCCGGGTCTGGCAGACACAGAACATTCAAAGTTCCCCGCAGAACCGAACTGTTCCGTAGAGTTTGGTCCATGCAGGCAGATGGAGGGTCATGGAGACGGCTGCCATGACAGGCCGGTGCCTGAGCCTGAGGCAGGAAGGGACTGGAGAGTGGGGTTCTGGTGGATCTAACCGAGCTGCAAATTGACTGCGTAGGTCTCAGTGAATTTCTGGTGGACCAGAGCGGCTAGGAGAGCAATGGGTTGTACTGAACCTTTCTACCTGACCCACAGAACTCCACTGTTTTACAGATTCCAGATTCAAGACACCCAGTGCCAGATGCACCAAAGCAACTCCAGACCACAACTGAGCCTTTTTTCTAAGCTCCTGAGGCATCTCCTGAGCTTTCTGTGGTCCATGTTCAATACACACCATGATACCAAGCAGCACAGTGACTACTTTTCACTCTTTAAACAGCAGACTAACATCTTAGTTTTAACAAGTTTAACTGGACAATTTATCTTCTTTTTTAGGAGTACTATCCTTTTTGACAAGGCCATATTCATTAGCTTGTTGTTTAAAATGTTTCTGTTGAACCAAAATTCACAAGTTGTTCTTATTTAAAAAGTAATAAATTGTTATTATGTCAGCTTCAAGTTATTTCAGTAAACTTCGTGTTTGCAAAGTACATACCAATTTCTTGGTATCTGTATTTACAGCAATCACTTGTATGTTTTGACTTGTTAAAATTACTTACAAAAGCATTTTATAGTTTTTTTATGCAACATTTGCTGAATAGAATGAATACCTTAGATCTTAATAGAGAAAAAAGTGTAACTCACAGAACTCTGAGGTATTTGAGACCAGAGAAGTCTTTCTTGGATATGACGGTCAGGTTGTTTCCATTCAGGTCCCTGAAAAACATACAAAACAATCGCAAATTAAACTAAAGAAAATCCAAGAAATCAACGTTGTATTGTGTTGTTTTATCCAGGTTAGAACTCTACAAGTGGGTTTATTTGAGTTTTCATTTGAGCGAAATAAAACTGCATCTTAAAGCGCAGGGCACAGTTAAACATCAACCTTTAAATATTTATGATCACTTTAATATTTGCTTCAAATTGCTTCTGTTCTGGATGGGAAGTTGACACCAAAACAAAAACAAACAGAAACTATTGATGGTACATGTTCTGTCTCTCCTTCCTGTCCTCTCAACCAGCCGGTCAGAGCAGATGGTCTCTTGTCCTGAGCTGGTTCTGTTGGAGGTTTCTTCCTGTTAAAGGGAGTTTTTCTTCCCACTGTCTCCACT
>NC_056513.1:40104335-40118918 GCF_014905685.2 Nematolebias whitei
ATACATATATAAATTAGTCCGACAAAGTTGAAAGGAATAGGGGAAAAGCTCAAATGAGCAGAAAGAAGTGAACAGGTGCTGAAGGAAGCTGAAAATACCAGAAAAAAAAGTTGGAAAAAAAAAAGCTGAACCAGAACAAAAGCTGAAATGAGCAGTTAAAAGTTTTAAACATCTCAAAGGGTTTGAAGGACGTTAAGAAAGCTGCATTTGTTTTAATAAGAAAAAAATGGCTGAAAAAGCTAAATGGTTCAATAAGTACAATCTTCACAAATAAAGTCCAAGCAGGAATGTCCCACATGAGCTCAATGTTTTGATATATGAATGGTTAAAATAGCACAAAAATTGTGGAACAAGTTAAGTTCCAAAAAAGTATGGAAGACAATCAGATCTCAATCGTGTGAATGCTCTATCAACAATCACTCGATGGCTATACCGTAGTCCCTCGCTACTTCGTGGTTCATTTTGTGCAGACTCGCTCTCTCATTTTGTCAAAGTAAGATTGGACATGACACACATATGGATTATTGATGGATGAGCCGCACGATCAACATGGATTTTTTTTATTTTAAATAAATTATTTTAAATGATTTCAATTCAATTCAGTTCAGTTTATTTATTTAGCATCAAGTCACAACACAATCGTCTCGGGGACTGAACAGAAACATTCATCTATAAAACAATAATTGAACAGAAACATTCATGTATAAAATAATAATTGAACAGAAACATTCATGTATAAAATAATAATTGAACATTATTTATCTGAGGAGCAGCTTTGAGTTTAATTCCATCACTGAACTCTCATCTTGAACAAGCATGAAGGCGACAGTGGAAAGAAAAACTCCCTCATGAGGAAGAAACCTTTAGCAGGATCAGGATCAGGACTAGAGGACCATCTGCTTCCACCGGCTGGGTTTGAGAGGAACAGGAAGGAGGAACAGATACACAATGGCAGGTCAAGAATCATAAGATATAAATAGCCTCAAATAAAAACTATGCATTCATTCATTCACCACTTATCAAGGCTGGATGCCTTTCTCCTCCTCTCTCTCTGCTTTGCTTTACTCTATCCTGTCTGTGAAAATGCTTAGAGCCTCTCTTCTAGAAATCTTCTGATTCTTAATTCTGCTATGGATTTGGTCAGTTGGTCCCTCAACGCAGTTGATAATATTCTTGCATGAGAAGACAGACTTTAGGCGAGCTGATTTGCCCTGTTGGCACGCACGCAGCTGGATGTCTCATCAACTTGGAAGACTTGATGACGTGTCTATCTCTGCTGTCAATTGAAAATGTTAAGATTGCGTATATAATTGGATTTATGATAACTGGTTTCCTGGTTTTTGGATTTGGTTGGTTCCTGGTCTTTCAGCAAACAAGGAAGTCATAGGCAGCTGATTTGGCCCTGGTCAGGCTGCACGCCTTATGTGATGGCTCGGTTCGTGCCGCGAGCACCCAGACTCAATTGCTTTGTGAACTTTGGCAGGATGGGTCAGATCTAGGGGAATACTCTCAGGCACGGACCAGTGGTGTGGCCACTTAATTCTGACATTTTGGAACCGAGAGGACCGACACAGACTCAAGGTAGACATGATCAGTAAAGTTCTACCTGTCTCCAAAACAATCATGTTTATCTGAATTTGGCTCCCTGACAGGCCACCTTATCTTATTCTGCCTGGAAGCTCTGTAAACCTGATGCTCTGCCCCACCACCACCACCTCCACCACCACTGAAGAATTCCATGGACTAATGAGAGGGGCCCATCTGAATAAACATTTTGTCATCATTTCAAGACTCTTTGGATTCTATCTGACGCCGTCCTTGGCCGACCTCGGCACCCCCGAGTGTTTACGGCTCTCTCCAGAGGGAACTATGTGAACTGAATGGTTATGTCACTCTTACTGGAACTCTTGCAATGTCTCTGTGTGTTGTCCCTGGACACGCTCACCATCCTTGCGTCACCCCCCACCCGTGCGCAGAATGTTGGCATCATTATGTGCATGTGTGCGAGGTTTTTTATTTGTTCATTTTCAGGCTGTTTATCTTCTGCGACAGATTGACAGCCTGTTAGGATTTTTATTTTGCCTCCAAAACATATGTTGTCACGTTCACCACTTGTCTGTCCGAACAGGTCTCACTTGTAAATACGTTTTCGAGGTTCAGTGTGATTTATCTGTATAAATAAAGGTTGGATTAATAAAAATTCAATTTTAGCAAATCCTTTAAGGAAATGAGGTCAGTTGGTCCTCTAGTAGTCCAAGTCTATGGCAGCATAAGCCTCACGGACAGAAACTGAAAGTCGGTTCCACAAGAGAGGAGCCTGATAATCCTGAGGCTCAGGATGGGAGACTGTGACCAAGTGAAGATTCAACAAGCTGCTGGCTTCTTTGGATAGGGAACTTTACTAATTGATCTAGAACAGATAGTCAGGTCCTCTGGACATTCAAACAACAAGCAAACAAACAAAATGTAGAAATGTTTCATCTTTCATCTGAAAGACTTCTTCAGTTTTTTGAATGTCCAGAGGACCTGACTTAATTTTTTTTAGATGTTTCTACCTGGATTATTGAGCATGTATCAGGATATTTACTAATTGACTTTTTTATATATGTGAATGTTTCTGTAAAGTACCCTGTGACAACTTTGTTGTGAATTGGAACTATATAAATAAACTGAATTGAATTGAATTGATAACTGAAAGATTTTCCTCCCATTCTGCTTCTGGAAACTCTGCATTTAGCTCCTGCGTGCAGCTCACAGCTGGGGAGAAGCGTCCGCCCTCCTGCAGTAGCACCTTGTAAAGGGTGGGGCTCAGTCTGACCTTGTCCTACATGAAGGAGACTGAGAGGAACTGAGAGACAGTGATTGCTGTGGTTGGGTTGTGTAAACCAGATACACAAAGAAAACATCTGCTGACAAACAAGGTATATACTGCAAATATCTATGATCCATGTCATGTTGGTGTCACATTGTGCTTTTTATTCCCTAAATGGTAAACTCTTCAGATACTGTCTTGCATATTAGGGCTGGACAAAAGTTACCGTCTGGATTCTCACATACACATGATCTCAAGAATCATGCCAACAGTCCATAGCTTCTTTACAGCTTCCAGTTCACGCTGCATCCATGTGCTCAATCATTCCCTTGGCAGCAATTCCAGACGTACTGATTGACACAGACTAAAACAAAGTAGTAGGGACTAGAGGTCAACCGATTCTAACAGATGGCCAATGTTTGTCCATCCATCCATTATCTTCTTTCTGCTTCTTACTTTTTGGGTCACTGGTGCCACTGGTGCCCATATCCAGCAGTCACTGTGAGAGAGGCGGGGGGACACCCTGGACAGGTCTCCAGTCCACCTCAGGGACACATAGAGACAAATGAGACAAACAAACATTCTCTCTCTCTCTCCTAGGGATAATTTAGAGTTACCAGTCAGTCTAACATGCATGTTTTTGGTCTGTGGGAGGAAACTGGAGCACCCGGAGAAAACCCACACATGCACGGAGAGAACATGCAAACTCCATCAAGAAAGGTCCCCGGCCAGGATTTGAACCAGCGACCTTCTCGCTGAGAAACAACAGCTCTACCAACTGATTCGCTGTGCCATCCGCATTGTTTATCATATCAACCAAATATTAACCATTGATTTGGTCAATATTAGCCACTTTGTCTCGTTTTTAGTACCAGAATCAGACATTGCATATTTAGCCAGAATTAACCAATTCAAACCACCATCAGCGTCAGTAAAAACAATAAGGTGTTTTGCAGATTTATTTTTAGAGACAAAAATGTTTATTTGGCTAGATAGCTGACAGTTTTAGTGCCTGTTCACATTTGGTTTCATAAAACCAATTCAAATCCAGTTCAGGTGATTTGACTGAGGTTAGCTCTGAAGTGTCTGTTCACATTTAGAGGCGTGCATGTGTTCTCCAATACATCCTGTGATCAGATGCAGGTCACATGCGCTGTTCAAACATGCATCACACAGAGAGCAGTCAGTGAGCAGAAACATCAGCAGGTCTCTCAGTGTTTCTGGAAAAACTGCAACACACATGAACATGGTTAAAGCCATTAGGGTCACTGTTTTGTTGAGTAATTCTTAATAAGCGTAATTACCTAAAAGATACAGCACAAAAAGCAAAGGTGCAAAATCATCAGTGACGTATTTTTATTAACCTTTATTTATCCAGGCTAATCCCATGGAGGTCTCAGATCGCATTTGCAACAGAGGTTTGGACATGAAGACAGCCTAACATGCATGTTTTGGACTGTGGGAGTACACCAGAGTATCCAGAACATGAGGAGAACATGCAAACTCCACACAGAAGACCACAGGTCTGAGTGAGGATTGTACCCAGGACCTTCTTGGTGTGAGGAAACAGAGTGACTCTTTACTTCACTCTGACTGAGCGAAGTAAAGAGTTTTAGCTGGAAGAATCCCCCACAGTAAAGCAGAGAGCTCAACAGCCTCATCTGTCTTACAGCTTCACTGTGAACTAAACATCACCGCTGGGTTTCATTAGAAGAAATATAATGACCTCATGCTGTTGTTCTGTGATTGACAGCACTTTACAGCTTACAGTGACCACAGCAGGTCCAGCTGGCTACAAATATTAAAATTATAGCCTTAATAAAAATAGTCTTGGGCGGCACAGTGGCACAGTTGGTAGAACTGTCGTCTCTCAGAGAGAAGGTTGCTGAATCAAATCCCGGCCCGGGGGAGGGAGGCGTCCTGGGTGGAGTTTGCATGTTCTCTCCGTGCATACGTGGGTTTTCTCAAGGTACTCTGGTTTCCTCCCACAGATCTAAAACATGCATGTTAGACTGACTGGTAACTCTAAATTGTCCCCAGGTGTTAGAGAGAAAGACAGAATGGTTGTTTGTCTCTATGTGTCTCTGTGATGGACTGGAGACCTGTCCAGGGTGTCCCCTGCCTCTCGCACAGTGACGACTGAATATGGGCACCAGTGACCCCAGTGACCCGAAAAGGAAGAAGTGGGTAGAAAAGGATGGATGGAAAAAAACTAATGCCTATATCAGTGCTGAGGATGACATTGGGTGGTTTGATATTTTACATACCAGAATAGATGCAAATTAAAATGCTTACTAAAAATGTCATGATATGAAGGATATTTTAGATGGTAATTTTAATGTCACAGGTTGCCAAACAAAGAAAAGCTTAACGCTCATATTGTGGATTTTATGATAGACAGTATGGGGTGCCGTTTGTAGAGTTACACATACAAAAAATAAACAGCAATATTTTGGATTATTTAGCCTTTCATAGGAAAAAAGTTTCCTTTTTTTACTTTTCAAAGTCACATGTTCACCATGTTATTCATACATTTATAAATGTCATAGTTCCAAACTAAATATTTAATTTACAAACAATACTTTACTTGCAAGTTACTTTGTAAATATTTACTGTATTTTTCATAGTATAAGGTGCACTTCAAATCCTTTAACTTTCTCAAAAATCGACAGTGAGCCTTATAATCAGGCATGCCTCATGTATTCATTCTGGTCGTGCTTACTGACCTCGAACCGATTTTATGTGATTATTGTGAAGGAGTTGAATAAATTTAGATTTATTTGACTGTTTTGTTTGGTTTAATGCGGTTGTGGCTGAGTGGTTAGAGCAGTCGTCCTCCAATTCAAGAGTTGGGGGTTCGACTCCACCAGCAGTCACATGCCTAAGTGTCCCTGAGCAACACACTGAACCCCTCGTTGCCTCTGATGTGTGTCCCATCAGAGTCTGAATGTGATAAAGCTCTGATTAGTCTCTTTAGAATGATTTGTTCAATTATCTTTGTACAGATCTACTATAGAGCTGTGTGAATGGGTCAATGGGGCACAGATTGTGTTATAAGCATTTTGAATATCTCATAAGATAGAGTCCTCCAGCATGAACCAGACCTTCACATAGACAGCAGCTTGTCCAGGTCCAAATTAACTGCTGCCATCTTCTTTGTTTGTTGATAAACCAGGATCCAGACAATTCCAGACACAGGAAACCTGTTATCATAAATCTAATTATTGGCAATTTCAGCATCCTCGGTTGATAGCAGAGGTAGACACCCCCCGAGATATATCCAGCTGCGCACCTCGACCAAGAAGATGAGGGTTCTCCAGGACCCTATTGCTTTGTTGAAACAATTTGTAATACAGTGAACCCTCGTTTTTCACTGGGGTTACGTTCCAAAAAGAACCCATGATAGGTGAAATCCGTGAAGTAGTAACCTTTATTTTTATTACAATTATTTTACAATGAAACACTCCATAATACATTCAAACCAAAGAACAAAACCATTTTACAGGCCCAAGCATTTGTTTAACAAATAAAAGAACTGTATAAACGTTTTTTTTTACAAATAACTACTGGAGAGACTGTTTAGCCAATCAGAATGCAGAAAACGATGCAAATCCGTGAAGCAGCGAGACGTGAAAGGTGAACCGCGTTATAGCGAGGGGTCACTGTGTACGTCAAAAGTCCATTTGGTCAGATCCAAAACAGTAGTTAAGTTCATCACATTTTGTACACACTGCTTACATCATTTACAGGAACAATAAAAGCAATTATTCTTTCCTTGATGTACATTTCTTTTTTCATTCTTCTCCTTCTTTGGTCAAACCCATGACGTAAGCTCTAACCATCGTGTGTTGAGAAGGCTTCTGATGGGCCGTTTACACGGCGTGTATTTTAGTGCATCCGCTCCTTTCTCTCTGCGGTTCTGCTGATCATCTACACGACACCAGTGACCCCCTCTTTGAATCCAGATGTTTCTGAACCCACCTTCCAGACTGGAGGTTTTTCTCTGACCCCCCGCTGATAATGGAAACATCTCCCGCTGAGGCTTTGTGTTAAACCACATGCGCACGTGCGGACAGACGCTGTATTTCTATCAACATGGCGGCGGACACACTGCTTTCAGAACCTCGACTGATGGAATATATTTTTAATCTCGTAGTTAATCTACGTCAGATTCCAGGTGTTGTGACCAACATCTGTGTTGGAAGAGACACAGTCTGATCCAGTTCTAATGTCGCTGTTTATAGAACGAGCCTGTTGAGGCAGACGTGCACATCTCGCTGCACTATAACAGTTTATTAATAATAAACAGTATTTATGTTAGTGTGAGATATAATGAAGCTCTGAGCTAAATGAAGCTTTCTGGATATTATGTAATTTTAAAATGATGCTAAACATGTAGCGTGAACACTAAAGTTGAAAATGAAGACATCAGGTTTAATTTTTATTTATTTATTCAACACCACAAACTGTATGTCACACAAACACTGATAATTAAACTGAACACACTATTAAAACACGTTAACAGTAAACTGCATGAATGAACTGGACTCTTGTTTTCATCCTGGATGTTCTGGTCCCATGTTGTTCATCAGGCTCGTTCAGGCTGTCACTCCTTTGATTAATGCAGCTTAAAACATTGAATAGATTGAATTAAAGAACTGAGGGTAATTTAAATAAATAGTTCATCAACATCTCTCTCTTCGATGTCCTCCTGCACCTGGGCCGAGCCTCGTTCAGAACCGGTCCGCCTGGTGGGAGACAACTTCTTCTTCTTTCAGGAAAAATAAAAATAAAAACTCAGCTGGTTGTTGTGTGATCAAAGTAAACACAAACTAACATTATTAAGAACATTTGATTTACCTGCTGTAAACCAGATACTGATTATCACGGAGTAAAGTCCGACATCGTCGACTCGGTTCTGGTCCACTCAGCGACCGGTGTGGAGCTGTTGGACGAAGCGGTCCCGCTTGGTGTCAAATCTGTCGGCTCTTATCCACAATCCAGCTTTAACTTGTTAAATTGTTGTTAGCTGAGATTTTAGCCCAATGGAAAGGAGCGTGCCGAGACAGCACACATGCGCATTAGGTGAAGGTACAAAATTCACAGCGCCATCTAATGACCCGGCATGAAAACTACAGCAGATTCAGTGGGCGGGGGGGATTCCTCCGAATGCATGTAAACAGAAAATGCATCCGTGTCAACGCAGATCTTTTCCTCTAATTAACATACAAAAAAACCTACGTTTCCCCCCATCGTGTCCATGTAAATAGGGCCTAAGGAGCCATGTTGGAGTGTGCGAGCTGACTTTATTGAGCACAGACAGGCATTTTATTTCCATGTTGTTAGGATCAGCCCGAAATTGGCAGTGACTTGTTGGAAATGACTGAATGTGAGTTATTTACTCATAACATTAATTATTTTTGGAAACATTGACAGCTTTGCTTAAATAATTTGTAAAAGCAAGACATTAGAAGTTATCAAATGAACAGAATGTTTAAATGGAATTGGTGTTTTTTGTTTTGTTTTGTTTTGTCCAAGACTAAGTTTGATCACAACTGTTAATTTAATTGCAAGAAAAATCAACATTTGTAAGTCTGCCAAGCTGAAGATAGCAGAGCAGATTGTTGTGATGGGAGGGATGAGGGACAGAAGCAGGGACTGGATATAAGAGGAGTGAAGGATAGAAGGAGATGGATCATGGTGGGGGGTCCAGAACAACTCCCAGCATGTGTCTGAAATTACCCTGACAGTTAAACTGCACGAGAAAACCAAGCTTCAAGAGAAGGGTAGCATACAGAAAATGATTACCACATTTTCACTCACTTAATTTAAATGCATCGCCACTAAGAAAAAAAAAGACCAAGTTGCTAATTGCAAAATGCCCACATAATTTGTCTTTTTGTACGAAGAAGAAAAGAGGAACAACTGTGCATGGTTAATTGAGTTTTGGGCAGCATGGCTGGGTCAGGGGGTCAGCTAAGCGACAGACTCCTGTCGAGTGGTGACTCTGCCAAACAATAGCTCATTAAAGCAGAACGCGTCTTGTACATACACACACAATCAGAGCTTCAGTGAGGAGAGAGAGGCAGTTGATTTGTTCAGCTTCGATCTCCAGTGTCACATCTGACTGGAATCAGAGCATCAGGGGGGCAACTTCCAATAAATCATGTGGATAGAAAGGCTAGAATAAAAATTTAAGAGTTGCAGTGAGCACATCTCCCCTTGTGTTGTTAGAGAAATATACTCACAAAGTGTGTATCATGATAATAAATGGTAAATGGACTGTACTTATATAGCACCTTTCTTTCTGAGCAAGATACTCAAAGCTCTTTACAACAATCTGTGCCTCATTTACCCGTTCAAACAGCTCTATACTAGATCTCTACAAAGATTAATCTGAGCTTTACCACATTCATGCACTGATGGGACACACATCTGAGGCAATAAGGGGTTCAGTGTCTTTCCCAGGGACACTTCAGTATGCGACTGCTGGTGGAATCAAACCCCCAACACTCCCACTGGAGGACAATTGATCTTACCACTCAACCACAGTCGCCCCAATAGTCGGATGTTTGAGTTAAACCCAGGGTGCAGACAGACACGGGAAACTCAGGAATAAAATACAGAATTAGTATTTATTTAAACCAACAAAGTTCAGGCAGCTGGATGTTTTTTTTTTTTTTTTGTTGGAAATGTTTTGTCTTTCATTCAAAAAAAAAAATCATCAGTTCAAGGAGCCACAACAAACTCAATCTTTTAAGTAGCACACTCAGATAGTGGGCCAACCAGTTTGATGGTGATAAGATGGTTCTTGGAGTCTTTGATGTTTTGAACCACTTTGGCTATGGCTGCCTCAGAGGAGACAACGGGGAAGAGGGCAGACTCCAGAAACCATCTTATCCAAACCATCAGACCTCAGTGTCAAAGCTTTGGAGTGCCATTAACCATGATGCCACATGGGCATTAGTTACTACGCCATCTGTCATGCATCTTGTTCTTAATATTTGATCCTGTGGTCTTTTTTGGTAAGCAATTTGATAACAGTTACTGTTTCAAATGTGCTATATAAATAAATGTGACTTGACTTGACATTAGCTGTTCAGAAAGGTGACTGGTTGATGTTGTGTTTCAATGATGATCTTCTGACCACCAATGTAGTTTGAAATCAATTCAATTCAGTTTATTTATGTAGCACCAAATCACAACAAATTGTTCTCAGGGCATTTTACAGGAACATTCACATACTGTAGGGATGGCGCCATCTAGTAAGCCTTCCCCTGTCTGTTCTCCCTTGTGTCTCTGCTTTGATTGTCTGATTTTCATCACTCATGTCATGTCCTGTTTGTGTAGATAAAGTCTGTCTGTTAGTCCTGTCAGTGTCGGTTCGTTGTTGGGTCTCCCTTGTCATGTCCTGCCAGTCTGGTCCTGTTTGATCCTGTCCTGAATCTGTTTTGTAAGTTTGCTGCCATGTCAGTCTTTTGATTTATTATTATTAAAAGTATTTTATTTTATACGTCTGCCTCCTGAGTCCTGCCTGCGCAACTGGGTTCTCTCTGGTCCTGCCCTGCCTTGAAATCCTGACAGTACGAACCGACCAAAACCTGAACCCAGCAGGCAGCTCACTCAGACTCTGCTCACCTGTTTTTGACTGAGCTTTTCCAGACGGAGGGAGCTGCGATCCGGTGCGGCGCTTTTTGGACTAGACCCGTCCTGGGACTGAGAAGCCGCTGCCAGGTGGTTGAAGTTCTGCCTTCACCTCTCTTACTACAGGAGGAGAGATGAAGATCTCAGCTCCAGAAGAACTACACAGCACCCAGGTCCAGTCCCTCCTACTCACCAGTCTGCTCTGGGTGGACGTTGGGGGAGGACGCCGAGTCAGAGAATGAACTCTGGTTCACCCCTGTACACCACCCACATCGCTGCCCGAAGGGAAAGAGAAGACGCAACCGGAACCAGTCCGCTACTCTTCCTCCCACATCACCTGCAAGTCCAGCTCCTCGCACTCAGTCCGGTGAGGCTGAGTCTTTTGGTTCCGCCTCCTCCTGGTCCCAGCCTCCAGCCTGCTCTCCTCAGCCAGAACCTGCAAAACCGGGGAGAATTTCGCAGGGTGGGGGGGGGGGAGCAGTCATCCCCCCCGTTCATCTGTGGAGCGGACGAAGGGGGCCCAACCCAGGGAGCGTGTTTGGCAATCGCTTCCTGCTCCTATTGAGGATGACCAGATCCCTGAGCTGCCTTCAGTAGAGGACCAGGTGGTTCATCCTCTCATCAGAGGCTCCATAATTATTCTCAGAATTACTTCAAGAGACAGAGTTAAAGCTAGAAGACACCTGGTGGACCAACTCCTAGAGATCTTCATCTCCCAGCCTGACCTGCTCAGCACATCGGTTCATCAGGTGATCTTTAAATTGGCCATGAAACTAAAAACTGAACTTGACCCTATTTTTGTTTCCGTGCACACTGACTCAACTGAAGAGTCTGGGAGCCTCTAGCAAGGTGGGGGGGGGGGGGGGGGGGGGTACCTGAGCCCCCAACTGCCTGTGGGACTAAAAGGCTTGGAACCTGCAGCCAACCCAGAGTCTGCAGGTAGCTCAGAACCTGCAGCCAGTCCAGAGTCTGCAGGTAGCCCAGAACCTACAGTGGTACCAGAACCTGCAGTCATCACTAGTCTAGAACCTGCAGTGGTACCAGAACCTGCAGTCATCACTAGTCCAGAACCTGCAGTGGTACCAGAGCCTGCAGTCATCACTAGTCCAGAACCTGCAGTGGTACCAGAACCTGCAGTCATCACTAGTCCAGAACCTGCAGCGGTACCAGAGCCTGCAGTCAGCACCTGTCCAGAACCTGCAGCAGCCAGCCCAGAACCTGCAGGTTGTCCAGAACCTGCAGCAGTAGCCAGACCACAGCCTACATCCAGTCCACAGCCTGCGAAGGGATCCACACCTCAGCCTGAGGATCATGCATCTGCCGAGGGGTCCTCGCCTCAGCCTGAGGTTCTTGTGTCCCCTGATGGTCCATCTGAAGAAGATCCTGGCCAACATGCAACCTTCGTCTCACGTTTCCTGTCTAGAGGGGGTCCTGGAAGACGCCCCTCACGTTTCCTGTCTCGTGGGGGTCCTGGAGGACGCCCCTCACGTTTCCTCTCTCATGGGAGTCCTGGAGGATGCCCCTCACGTCTCCTGTCTCGAGGGGGTCCTGGAGGATGCCCCTCACGTTTCCTGTCTCGAGGGGGTCCTGGAGGACGCCCCTCACGTTTCCTGTCTCAAGGGGGTCCTGGAGGACGCCCCTCAGGTTTCTGGTTCCGGGAGGGTCCTGGAGGACGCCCCTCACGTCACCAACACAAAGACTGCAGCAACAGACGCCTCCCATGACGTCCATCTGAACGTTGGTCCTATACTGGACGGCCTCCACGCCTCCCACTTGAACGTTGGTCCTTTACTGGACGGCCTCCACGCCGCCCACCTGAACTTTGGCCTCGTGTTGGATGGCCTCCTGGCTGCCCACCTGACCTGCTCTGAGCCAGTGGATGGTCTCCAGGCCGTCTGGACATTTTGTGTTCCCTACTTAGATTTGTCCCCAAGCATTGCCCTGTCGGGGTTTTTTTGTCCTCATTTGTTTTTGTTCGGGCCCACCACCCTTGCAGTTCCTCCCTCCGTCCGCCCTAGTCTTCTGGGGAGGGGGGTTCTTGGGGATGCCAGGGGGCGTCCTTGAGGGGGGGTACTGTAGGGATGGCACCATCTAGTGGGCCTTCCCTTGTCTGTTCTCCCTTGTGTCTCTGCTTTGATTGTCTGATTATCATCACCCGTGTCATGTCCTGTTTGTGTATATAAAGTCTGTCTGTTAGTCCTGTCAGTGTCGGTTCGTCGTTGGGTCTTCCTTGTCATGTCCTACCAGTCTGGTCCGTTTGATCCCGTCCTGAATCTGTTTTGTAAGTTTGCTGCCATGTCAGTCTTTTGATTTATTATTATTAAAAGTATTTTATTTTATACGTCTGCCTCCTGAGTCTTGCCTGCGCAACTGGGTTCTCTCCGGTCCTGACCTGCCTTGAAACCCTGACACATACATAGAAAGGCCAATTAGTAAAGTTCTCTAAGGAATCCAGCAGACAAGTTGAATTTTGGCTTCATCGCAGTCTCCTATCCTGAGCAAGCATGAGAGAAAAGTTTTACTGCCCAAACTGTGGCTAACAAGGTTTTTTCCACAGCCTGAGTACTGTAGCTCAGGGTCTGCAAGTATCTTACTAGCTTGGGCCATCACACATTTGTCTTGGTCGTACATTTGGTATAGACTTGCACTGAGACAATTTTTTGAAAATCCAACCTAAAGATGAAACTTTTCCCAATGTCCAGGAAGGCTAGACATGGAGCTGAACACAGTTTGGCCTTCAGAGCTTCCATTGCCTGTTGTTGTGTTGTTGTAACATCAAAAAAATGTGGGTGGAAAAGGTGAAGCACCCACACCTGCCTCCACCCTCAATTTGCCCCACTCTTGGCCCCTGAGCAAGGCCCTTAACCCCCACATTTGCTGCCCCAAAAAAACAGGTCTCTTGAAAATGAGTTCTCGTGACTCATTGAAGTTACCTGTATAAATAAAGGTGCATGAAAAAAAAAATGTTGGTCTTCATCATTTACTGGGATCGTCCAAATCAGAGGTAACATCAAGGGATGAAAAGTATTTAGCATCTTTGATCTTTGGTAGCTCTTGTTCTAAATGTGACCATGACAAGGGAATCCATCAGCATGCATCAGGATACTTGACAAGGGAACTTGTTTGGTTCAACCTGTGATAGTCAATGGTGAGCCTCCATTTACTATTGGGTTTCAAAACTGGCCACAAGGGGACAGAGTATGTACTGTTACAGGGACGAATTATGCTTTTTTTCAACAAGTAATCATCTATTTCCTGCACCGGTTCATACGATGTCAGTGGGATCTTGTACTGCCGTACAAAAGTGGGGGGTGCGTTAAGGGGTGACAGTAGTCAACTCAAGGGTCAGGGTCATAGATAAAGGAACGCATCTTCATGCTACACAAGAAAACACAAAGATCTCAAAGCAAACACATATTATCACAGTGCCGTCATGTCTGCAATAAATACAAAATGTTTGTTCATTTTAGTTTGTGAAAGGCAACTGAGCAATGCTGCAGGATGCAGAAACCAGTAACAAGCTGCACATGCTCAAAAATACAATTTGTCGCAAAACCACACACACAATCCAAATTAGGATTTTGTCATTACTTAACTATAAAGTTTTTTTTTATTAAGGTATAGTGTAATTTGAGGGCAGCATGGTGGCGCAACTAGTAGAGCTGCTGCCTCTCAGCGAGCAGGTTACCTTGATTCAAATCTTGTTCCGGGGGCCTTTCTGGGTGGAGTTTGCATGTTCTCTCCATGCATGCGTGTGTTTTCTCCGGGTGCTCTGGTTTCCTCCCACAGACCAAAAACATGCATGTTAGATTGATTGGTAATTCTAAACTGTCCCTAGGTGAGAGAGAGAGTGAATGGTTGTTTGTCTCGTTTGTGTCAATGTGTCCCTGTGCTGGACTGGAGACCTGTCCAGGGTGTCCCCCGCCTCTCTCACATTGATGGATGGACATGGGCACCAGTGATCTCTTTGACTCAAAAAGGAAGAAGCGGATAAAAGATAATGGATGGATGGATGGATGCATGGATGGATGGATGGATGGATGGATGGATGGATGGATGGATGGATGGATGGATGGATGGATGGATGGATGGATGGATGGATGGATGGATGGATGGATGGATGGATG
>NC_056513.1:40118928-40136584 GCF_014905685.2 Nematolebias whitei
ATGGATGGATGGATGGATGGATGGATGGATGGATGGATGGATGGATGAATAGTGTAATTTGTAACATGACCAAAATTTGTGTAGGTCCGTGACTGTTGCATTACGGATTATGGACGCAGATTGAAAGCACGCTCTCGCCAGATAAATATTTGCTTGTTGTTTAAGAGGCACACACTGTAATTGTTCCTTTTGTTTGTGATCATTTCCGTAAGTTCTTAAATGTTAATAAGGTGTTTAATTGTTAACCTTGTTTAATTTAATGTGCATTCATAGTGCTAATATGTTTTGGGACTCAATAAATGGCAGACACAACACAAGGCTTAAAGAAACTCAAGTATGTAACGTTTGAGTGTTAATGTTCTTTATTTTAGTAGTTTTCATAGTGTTAATTTTAAAAAGGAAATAAGCTTTAAAAGTTGCAAGTTCGGCTATTATTTCATTGGAATTGTGCATCTACAATAAAGAAAACTATTTCCTTTTTACCACCAGCACATTGAAACAATATACCTTCATTCAATCCGGGTTTTAAAATTGAACAATGTTAGAAAGCAGCCGCCTTTCATTCTTTCTTTAGTTCTACTCACTAGGTTTTTTTATTAGGCCCGAGCAGCGAAGCGCTGCAAAGGCCTATTGTAATCGCTCTGTTCAGGCCCGAGCTGCAATTTTTGTCCGCCAAATGAATTGGCGTTTTGGGGGCCTTAACATATCCCAAAAGTTACCAAATTTGGCTGATGCATCAGGACTGGTGAAAAATTACATATTTTAAGGGCGTGGCAAAAATTGCAACAGAAACGGCTCAAGAGCGCCACCTGGAAATTTTCAAAATACCCTCTGCATTAACCTTAGTTTTTTGTAGAAACATGAAATTTGGTACACTTGTCCAATTCCCCAAGATGCACAGAAAACCCTCTGGCACCAACATTGTACGATAAACAAGAAGGCGGCCATTTACCTTTTTGACGGTTTTACAGCCTATGCATTTCAACGAACTCCTCCTAGGGATTTCGCTCATTCGGTTTCAAACTTGGCCATTTTGGTCAAAAGGCATGGGGGACGAAAAGTTATCAAAACGGTGCAAACCGAAGCATGCTGAAGGGGCGGGGCCAGACATTAAAGTTTGACATCTCGACATGAAAAACAAAACGCTAAGAGCTCCTACACGAAAACTGTCTGAGACATCAAACCTTCAGTGATTGATCCACATCCGGTCCCCTGCAAGACTGAATGGTCAAATCATGACATCACTTAAGCCACGCCCCCTGACAACAGGAAGTGTAAAGTTTTACCTTGAAAGGTCCCTATCTGACCCCTGTCACCTGATCAGCATGATAGTGTGTCCAGTGACCGAAAACATCAGAATCAGAATTAACTTTATTGGCATTGCACCGAGATACAACGAGAATATGTACGTACAGTTATCCGAAAGATGGGCGGAGTGTACAAAGCTGCGGCTATTAAATAGCGCGGCCCTCTTATTCTTATTCAGAATAATATTTTGCTTAGATCAACAAAGCCCCGCCCCCTCACAACAGGAAGTCTCTTTACAGAATACCTATTTTCTTTGCAATGCGTTAACATAGCAAAGTTTATTTTAAATGGTTATTATAGTTATTTCAGAAAAACTGCCCTTTTTTACGCTTCATCTAATCAGGATGATCCTGTGTTAGAAGACAGATAAGATGGTCTGACTTGATTTTAACTACAAACAGTTATAGCTGGAGAAAGGTGGGCGTGGCGCCATGGCGATTTAAAAAGTGACGCCGTTGCAATACGTTTGGCTCTAAATTGCACAGATTTGAGCCCAGATGAACCAAAATCACTATGATCGATCATTATCCACCCCTTGAACAGGGTTCCATGATAAGTGGCCAAGAACATCCACAGCGCCACCTACATTCTTCCAACAGTTATATCTCAGTGATACAACATCCGATCTGAACCAGATTTTTGGTGCGTCATTACTGAAAACTGATGGACAAATTAGTTTTGTTGTTTAATATTTGACTCAAGTGCGCCACCTAGATTATTTAATCAGTTATAGCTCAGTGATATATCATCCAATCTGCACCAGATTTTGGGTGTGTCATTAGTAAGCACTTAAGGACACATTACTGTTGTTTTTTTAACTATTGACTCAAGTGCGCCCCCTACATTAATTAATCAGTTATATCTCAGTTATATATCAGCCGGTCTGCACCAAATTTATGGTGTTTTATTATTTAGCCCTGTTGGACACATTAGTAATGTTTTTTAACTTTTGACTCTAGAGCGCCCCCTACAATATTGCAACAGGTATATCTCAATGATATATCATATGATCTGCACCAGATTTTGAGTGTATCATTAGTAAGCAGTTATGGACACATTAGTAATGTTTTTTTAAGTGGAACCCAGAAACCCTACAAAGAGAATTTTTCAGAACTACTTTCTAAAGCAGGAGTTCCCAAAGTGGGGCCCGCGGGCCACAGTTGGCCTGCCAAGCTGTCCTGGTTACTCCAACATTTTTCAGTCAGGTCATCTGGACAATTTCTTTTTTTGTACTGAAACGTTTGACCTTCGGTCCGGAAGGCTTCATCAGTCAAGGAAACACACAACAAAACTGATTCTTCCCCCAACAGTTTACTCAAAAGTGGAACAAACCAGTTCTGCTTGTGATAAGATGGTCTCTTTGGTACGCCCCCTCCTTCATTGCCGGCCCTCTTCCTGGTTGACAGTCTTGTCAAACTGGTTGAAAACAACAAAGTCCATGCTCAAAAATCCACTTTGATCCACTTGATGAAGCCAATAGGACCACATCATCTGCAAAAAACAGAGAAGCAATCTTAAGGCCACCAAAACGGATCCCCCCAGCACCTTGGTTGCACCTAGAAATTCTGTCCATAAAAGTTATGAACAGAATCGGTGACAAAGGGCAACCTTGGTGGAGTCCAACTTTCACTGGGAACGAGCCCGACTTACTGCTGGCAATGCGGACCAAGCTCTGACACCAGTCGTACAGGGACCTAACAGCCCGTATCAAAGGGACTCCATACTCCCGGAGTACCCCCCACAGAGCTCCCCGAGGGACGTGGTCGAATACCTTCTCCAAGTCCACAAAACACATGTAGACTAGTTGGGCAAACTCCCACGCACCCTCCAGGACCCTGTTGAGGGTGTAGAGCTGGTTCAGTGTTCCATGACCAGGACGAAAACCGCACTGCTCCTCCTGAATCCAAGGTTCGACTATCCGACGGACCCTCCTCTCCAGAACCCCTGAATTGGCCTTACCAGGGAGGCTGAAGAGTGTGATTCCCCCTGTAGTTGGAACACACTCTACGGTCCCCTTTTTTGAATAGGGGGGCCACCACCCCAGTCTGCCAATCCAGGGGAATTGCCCCCGATGTTCACGCAATATTGCAGAGTCGTGTAAGCCAATGCAACCCCACAACATCCAGAGCCTTAAGGAACTCTGGACGAATCTCATCCACCCCTGGGACCTTGACATCGAGGAGCTTTTTAACCACCTCGGTGACCTCAGCACCAGAGATTGGAGAGCCCAACCCAAAGTCCCAAGGCTCTGCTTCTTCAGTGGAAGATGTGCCAGTGGGATTGAGGAGGTCTTGGAAGTATTTTGCCCATTGACCCACAACATCCCGAGTTGAGGTCAACAGCACCCCCCCCCCAAAAAAAGTGGGGGGGGGCGCCTCCCCCCCCCCCCCCCCCCCGAAATGCTGGATGGTGGACCAGATTTGCCTCGAAGCCATATGGAAATCATTCTACATGGCCTCTCTGAACTCCTCCCACGCCCAGGTTTTTGCATCAGTGACCACCCAAGCCGCATGCTGCTTGGACTGCCAGTACCCATCAGCTGCTTCCACGGTCCCACAGGCCAAAAAGGCCCAATAGGACTCCTTCTTCAGCCTGACAGCATCCCTCACCGCTGGTGTCCACCATCCGGTTCGAGGATTACCACCTCGACAGGCACTGACAACCTTGCAGCCACAGTTCCAATAAGCTGCCTCGACAATAGAGGTGTGGAACATGGCCAACTTGGACTCAATGTCCCCCGCCTCCCCCGGAACGTGTTCGTAGCTCTCCCAGAGGTGGGAGTTAAATCTTCATCTCATGGAAGACTCTGCCAGACGTTCCCAGCAGACCCTCACAATACGTTTGTGTCTGCCAGGTTTGACCGGCATCCTCCCCCACCATCGGAGCCGACTCACCACCAGGTAGTGGACAGTGGACAGCTCCGCTCCTATCTTCACCTGAGTGTCCAAGACATGTGGCCGCAGATGAGACAACAACAAAGTCTATCATTGAACTGCGGCCTAGGGTGTCCTGGTGCAAAGAGCACATATGGACACCCTTATGCTTGAACATGGTGTTCGTTATGGACAATCCATGACGAGCACAGAAGTCCAACAACAGAACACCACTCGGGATCAGATCAGGGGAGTCATTCCTCCCAACTACACCCCTTCAGGTCTCACTGTCATTGTCCACATGAGCGTTGAAGTCCCCCAGTAGAACAAGGGAGCCCCAAGGAGGCGCACTCTCCAGTACCCCCTCCAAGGACTCCAAAAATGTGGATAATCTGAACTGCTGTTTGGTGAATAAGCACAAACAACAGTCAGAACCCATCCTCCCACACGTAGGTGGAGGGAGGCTACCCTCTCATTCACTGGGGTGAACCCCAACTTACAGGCACCAAGATGGAGGGCAACAAGTATGCCCACTCCTGCTCGGCGCCTCTCGCCAGGAGCAACTCCAGAGTGGAATAGTGTCCATCCCCTCTCAAGGAAACTGGGGTTCCAGAGCCAGAGCCATGTGTTGAGGCGAGTCTGACTAGTTCTAGCCAGAACCTCTCAAACTCACACACCAGCTCAGGCTTCTTCCCCACCAGAGACGTGACATTCCACATCCCAATAGCCAGCTTATGTAGCCCAGAATCAGATCGCCAGGGTCCCCGCCCTCGGCCACCACCCATCCCACATTGCACCTGACCCCTTTGGCCCCTCCCACAGGTAGTGAGCCCATAGGAAGGGCATGGCATCTACTTTAATCAAAATTCTCTGGGGGAGGACCCCCAGACCCCCCCCCCCCCCACCACCACCACCAACACAGTATGTTCTGTAATGTTTTTTATACAAAATAGAAGGTTAAATTACTGTATAATAAATAAATGGACTTTACTTAAAGAAGTATTTGCATTTCATGTATTATTGCATTTGGCCCGCAGCCCTCTGATAGATTTTAAATTTGGCCCTCTCAGGGAAAAAGTTTGGGCACCCCTGTGCTAAAGAGAAGCTGTGCCAAGGTAGACTCATTAATTTTTTTAAACACCCTTCAAAAAGTGAATTTATAGTCTACGTCTGTTAATGAACTTTTTCTTGTCACACCTATAACTTTTGATCCATTCAAGATAATTTAACAAAACTTCATACACATATGCAACATCACTACAAAGAGTGTTGAATACACTTTAAAGGTTTTATGTAGAAAACGCTGCTGGTGGTGGTCCAGGTCCTGGAGCGAGCCCAATCTGCAGAGATATGCAAGGTTAGTGAACTGACAGTTTCTGTGATCAGACAGGTAAACAGAATGACAGCCACTAACCTCCTCATGCAGGAATGGTAAATGCAATGTACTGTACTTATATAGCACCTTTCTATTGTATCAAGATACTCAAAGCTCTTTACAACAATTTGTGCCTCATTTACCTATTCATGCAGCACTCTACTAGATCTCTACAAAGATAATTGAACAAATTATTCTAGAGAGACTAATCAGTGCTTTATCACATTCATTCACTGATGGGACACACATCAGAGGTAATGAGGGGTTCAGTATCTTGCCCAGGGACACTTCGGCATGTGACTGCTGGTGGATTCGAACCCTCAACTTTTTCATTGGAAGACAACTGCTCTAACCACTCAGCCACAGCCGCCCAATGGTGAGTGCTTCCTGCAGGAGTTGGGCAGGATGACGTCACCAGAGTAGACATGTATGCAGCAGAAGAGCTGGTTGGAGTGGAATGTGGTCCAGGCGTTTGTCCCGTGGCGAAAGTCAGGTGGAGAGCAGAGGGTCGTTATCAGAGAGTCTGAGGTCCAATAAATCCAAGAGGAGAATTCATGAAGCATAGTAATTAATCCAGAAGAGCAGGATGATACTGCGATCAGATGTGCGCTAAGGTAACAGGCAAGGAGCAGGCTGATCGGTAATCCAAAATATGGGCATGGGTCGAGACAAAGTAATCCAAGAGAGCTGTGACATTAACGCTGGATATCTACTTCCTCAAAGGGTTAGTTCAATAATCTGGCAGAGAGTGTGTGTGAGCATGAGTCCTAAATAGGGCTTGGAACAGGTGGATGGAATGAGCTTGATTGAGCAGAGCAGAGATGCAAAGGTGGGAGAGCAAGGCTAGGAAACAGAACATGACTTTGCAGAAAACATGACAAAAAAGGATTCGTTTCTGTGCACCACTGAACCGAAACAGTTCTAAATCATGACATCAATATCAAGGTGCATGCTAAACTGTGACATATGCATTCCATACTGTAAAATAAAGTTTAGTGTCAATTTTAGGTGAAACAGCTCTCTTGTTTGACTTTCATAATCTACATGGGCAAAACAATTTAAACAGATCTTATTTTTTTAACTCCTTAATATTTGGTATGAGGTAGATAAAATGTTGGCAGAACATCCAATATTTGTGTTTAACACCTATGCACACAGTCACATACTTTCTTCCTCTGCTGTTCTCTGTGTTGAACACTTTCCTTTTTCATTCTGCTCAAATAACTGGACACATCAGAGGCCTAAGGGCATCCACTGCATTTTACAGCGTTGCCATGACAATCCAACAAGGCAGGGTGTTTAGTTTGACTGGTGCAGTCACCTTGATAAATGACGCCGTTATTGCTGACTGTCTCCCAGGGAATACTGAATACACACTCTCACACACCACTGACTTGTTCCCCAGTGGCTAGCTATCCAGCTGACACACAGACTCATATCACTTTACATGGTAATTGGGCAATGAGGCCTTGAACAAATAGCTGTTTAATGAATCATTCATCTGTGCTGCAGGGCAGGGCCTGACCGGGTCTACAGGATGGTGCGATGTTGGACCAGAAAACAATACAGAGTTCAAAAGGTGGCACTGACTAGGTTTACATTTGTCATGAAGGGCTTAATATTCCAAGGGATTCCAGAATTGCGCCGTTCAAGGTGGCTTCATGTTGGAGTAGCTCTCACAGCCATTCTGAGTTTTTGCTTTGGAAAACTTTAATTACTCTTTTTTCTGAATGCAAATTGCTTTTTTTGGATGATTACTTCCTCTGATATCAGATGCTGTGCTGCTGGCAGGATTTTTACTGAAACCTTTTTTACTTTTGGACATTTGTTATGATGCGTAACCATAACAACAGGGTGGTTTTCTACAACTGGGAGCAGCTGATTAACATCTCAAAAGCTCAAATCTCAACTACAGCCCCAAATCCCAAATGAGTTGAAAAGGAGGTGCCGTGGATGCATTGCAGCCTGACTGCAGAGATCTTGGAGGTAGCGGGAAACACAGCTTGTGACAGCGGGAAGACCAAGATCATCCCTCGGCACCTGCAGTTAAGTCTGCGGGCTTGATAGGCTGCTGGGAGAAATGGCCATCGCTCAGGGAAAAGTTCTGCCTGACATTCAGGCAGTCCTGCTGCCCAAGAGGACCGAGACATCTGCTGGGTCTGGGTGGACAGATTGACATCTGTAGCCAGTTTCTTCGGATCCGCTGTGGGACGGACTGCTACAAGAGATCCTTCCTGCCCAAAGACATCATCATCTGGAACAACTCTAATAAAACCAAGATGCGCTACAACAACAATTAATTTCCCTTTAGGATTAATAAAGTATATTTGAATTTGAATTGAATTTGAATTTGAATATGTGGGTAGACTCAAAAATTAAAATAGAAATGGATTTGCTGAGTCTCGTGTGTTTGATGGCCTTTTAGACTGGAAAATAAATTTAGGCAGCAAAAGTTTTTGGGGTCCCAAACAACTAAAATAGGTCAAATAAATCCTTTCCCATTACTACCTGCTGCATGTTTACCGTCAGGTTTCTAAAGGGCTTCAACAAACACATAGCCTACGCTACATGTCGTGAAGCTCTGCTTCCCAGGGAACCAGCTAACAAGTCATAACCTATTGGAATGGCATTTCAGCATATCTAGCAGGCTAAATGGTTACAGTTTATGATAAATAAACAACCTTCTGAGATAGTAAATGTTCTTTATTATTCGGAACCACAGAAATTAACCCATAAAACCATTAAAACAGTTCTACCTGTCCATAGTCTAGAATTGATTAAGTCCCTTTTCAGCTACAAATTCCATCAGAGCCTCCAGGAGAAGGGTTAGTAGGTAAAGTGTGTTTGTGTAAGAAAAGAAGTAGGCAGGCCTGAGAAAGAAAGAAAGAAAGAAACAAAGACAGTAACAAAGAAACAAACGTAAACAAACAAAGAAACAGAAACAAACAAATAAAGACACAGAAACAAAGAAAGAAACAAACAGATAAAGAAACAGAAACTAACAAACAAATAAAGAAAGAAACTGAAACAAACAAACAAACACAGACACAGAAATGAACAAAGAAACAAACAGATAAAGAAACAGAAACAAACAAACAAACAAATAAAGAAACAGAAACAAACAAACAAAGAAACAAACAAACAAAGAAACAGAAACAACCAAACAACCCTGGAAATGATCAGTGTCAGTAAAGCGGGTGTTATTTTTGCTTTTATATAATAATAATAATAATAATAATAATAATAATAATAATAATAATAATGTGTTATGTTATGTATTGTCATCAGTGTATGTTCCCATACAGTGGCAAAATTGGCTCTGCGTATTTAACCCATCCACCACCAGGTGGGGTGGTGGTCGACCTGTGGGGGTGCCCGGGGAGTGGTTGGGGATGGGGCGTCCTGCTCAGAGACACCAGGAGATGTGCAATGACCAGGGATTGAGCCCGGGACCTTGGGGTCCCGAGTCAGCTGCCCTGCCCCTACACCATCTCGGCCCCTGCCATAGAATGTAATGTGAATAACCAAATAACGTGAAATTAATCATTAACCTTGACAAAATGTATGAAAACTTATTTGCATTAACTGCTATAAAATTTTGTTGACTAAAGAGGGCGGCTGTGGCTGAGTGGTTACAGCAGTCGTCCTCCAATGTGAGAGTTGGGGGTTCGAATCCACCAGCAGTCACACGTCGAAGTGTCCCTGGGCAAGACACTGAACCCCTCGATGCCTCTGATGTGTGTCCCATCAGTGTTTGAATGTGATCTAAAAGCACTGATTAGTCTCTTTGGAATGATTTGTTCAATTATCTTTGTAGAGATCTAGTATAGAGCTGTATGAATGGGTAAATGAGGACACAGATTGTTGTAAAGAGCTTTGAGTATCTTGAAATAAGATAGAAAGGTGCTGTATAAGTACAGTCCGTTTACCATTAAAATTAGTTTAAGCCAGCGAAGATTCATTGTGTTCTGAATGGCCATTAGCTCATCGTTCTTGTCGGACCTAAACTATTTTTCCAAACTGTGGGTGTCAGTAAGCTATCTATCCATCCATTTTCTTTACCCGCTTATTCCATTTTGGGTCACGGGGGTCGCTGGTGCCCATGTCCAGCAATCACTGTGCGAGGGGCGGGGGACACCCTGGACGGGTCGCAAGTCCATCACAGGGCCACATAGAGACAAACGAGACAAACAACCATTCACTCTCTCACTCACACTTAGGGACAATTTAGAGTTACCAATCAGCCTAACATGCATGTTTTTGGTCTGTGGGAGGAAACTGGAGCACCCGGAGAAAACCCACGCATGCACGGAGAGAACATGCAAACTCCACCCAGAAAGGCCCCTGGACCGGGGTTTGAACCAGGGACCTGCTCGCTGAGAGGCAGCAGCTCTACCAGTTGCGCCACCGTGCTGCCCTAAGCTATCTACAGGGAAGATATTAATTATTAAAATTTTCATGTCAAATGGGTGAACTACTCTTATAATGGGTGTGTTTAATTCTACCTGTGCAACCAGTGCAGTGAAAACAAATTTCTAATGATAAAAGCACTGAAAAAACCCACTAAATTTAGATTTAAAATCTTGAAAGAGTTTATTTTAAAGTGCCACACAATGATTAAAAAAAATCTTTGTACACAGAATAATTACATGAATTGGCAGATTCTTTAAAACACACACATTGTGGTACAAATATCCACTAGAGGGGAGGGAAAAATCTTTATCTGACAAAACTGATACATATCAATTTGGTCTCTTTTCGCTCTCTTTTAGATTTAGGTCAGGCTACATCGATCTCAGCTTCAAACAGCTTTAAGACCTGATAAAATAATAAAACACGTGGCAACAAAAAGTCGTTGCACTTAGTTACAGGTGGAAACAATCTGCAGATTTCAAGATCATGTAAGTAAGTTTCTTTCGGTTGCTGCCTTCTTCAGAGGCTGCCACAGTGGGTGAACTCACATGAAAGATTCACCAATTGTTTTACCCAGATGCCCTTCCTGACACAACCTGGCCTCAAACAATCAACCTCAGGATAACTGACTACCAAGCTACCGCAGCCCCCAGACCTCAAAACCTTGTACTAAACCCCAAATAAGTGTAAAGAATAAATAAATAAAAAATAATTTAAATAATACAATTTTAAAGAACTGGTAGTCTAATTCTGAAAGATTCAAACTTTAAAAAACACAAAGTTTGTTTTCTCAGTCATCCAGGTATATAACAACAAAAAAGGTTGAATCATGTCATCTGGACTTCGTTTTTTTTTTTTTGTTAAAAAGAAACGTTTCGCCCCTTATCCAAGAGGCTTCGTCAGTCTGGGGCCTAGCCATCTGGTATTACCCAGAAGCCACCCTGACTCTTGTGTTTCAAGCCTGCCTCAGATACCCCTGAAGTCTGGCCTTTTCACTAATGGTTTCAAAAACACAAAGTTTGTTTTCTCAGTCATCCAGGTATATAACTATTTCTGAAGCTTACAGAGAATCAGGACTGGACCCTCCAGAGAATCTCAGAGCTCATTCCACCAGAGGGATTTCATCCTCTACAGCTTTGCATGGAGGGATGACAGTGGAGGACATTTGTATGGTGGCCGCTTGGTCATCTCCTTGTTCATTTATTCGCTTCTATCTGCGTTATGTTTCTGCCTTCTCCATGACTCATTCGGTTCTCAGTGTTCTAACAGAATGATTTTTACTTGTTTCATGGAATTTCGTTTTAAGCTCACATCTGACTGCATGCAATTACAGTGTGAGACATTTATTATCAGTCACAAGTTCATGACTGCTGTTTTTATTGTTACCAATCAGTTCACTTCGTTACTAATCAGTTCATTTTGTTATTAATCAGTTCATATTGAAGAGCTGTTGACCTGCTCTGCTCATCGTTACACGGTTACAATTCGTAACCTCTGTTTTTCCATTCTCAGCAGCAGGACTGTGTTTCAACCTTCCCTTTTCCCCATCTGAGACCTTTTCTCTCCGGACGCTCCTGTGCAGGGAACGTGTAATTACGCACACAGAAGGCTGAGTTATGAAATGTTTTTTTGGTGCAAGCGGGCGCTTCATATTGTGTCTGAATGGACCCAGTGAGGCAATGACTACATCCTGCTTCGCCTTTAATCCACTAGCGATAGCCTTAAAGGGCGAAGCCTATACAAAATAGAACATTGGTTACGTACTGTAACCCCAGAATCTATGAGTATAGGGGTAGCCCTTTAAGCTCTGGGCCTCACTGGTTCCTAAATGGCTGAAGAAAAAAGCTATTTGGGAGCCGATTACCCGGTCTCACTGTAATTTATATGGACCGGGGGTGAGGCCCACACAGCAGGTGGGTGTGGACTAAAGTTTTCAGTGCTGCGCTGTGCGTGAAGGGATAAACCCACTAGCGATAGCCTTAAAGGGCTGCGCCTATACTCATAGAATCTGGGGTTACAGTACGTGACCAACAACTTCTGTTGTGACTTGGCGCTATATCAATAAACTGAATTGAATTGAATTCACACTTTTTTTTTTTACTATATGAATTTATGTCCAAAACAATGCCAAAGAGTTTCTGTTAGGGTGAGTGACAAATTAGTGTTTGCAGATTTGTTTTTTAATTTTCACTCAGAAAAATGAGAACACATGCACAAAGCTTTGACCAGCAGATCAAGCCCCTGCCCCCACCCACCCCCACCCCCCAGATTGTAAAGCTATCTGCCTTAAAGAAAAAAATCATCTTTACTCCACAAAGCCAGAGGGAAGAAAGGATCTCTCTCCAGATCCTCTAACAGTTATCAATTATTCATACACAAGCACTCTGGAACCTGAAATAAACACACTCGGCAGGTATACACACACTTTACCTCTGTACTCAGGATCGTCATCATCAATCAGGACATCAGCAGACCATAAACAGATGCAAAAACAGAGAATTTACTAACAAATAGCACCAAAACAGCTTTCAAACAGATATTTCAGGCATTTTGAAGTGGATTTCTTTGTTAAAGTTATAAGTAAAACTGTTCAGCTGTTGATCACTCTTTAAAATATCTAAAAAAAAAGTTCAATCTGGTCCTCTGGACATTCAAAAAAACAAAAAACAAAACAAAGCAAAAAAAATGTAGAAACATTTCGTCTCTCATCCTGAGGACTTCCTCAGTCTGAGGTGCTGTATTCAGCTCAGTCTCTTAAATAGCACCTTCTCAGAGTGGATCAACCAGTTTGCTGCTGACAACCAAAACCAGCTGATCACATGGTCAAGAAGGACCATCAGCCTAACAATGGATCATTAGCACCTGATGGCTGTTTACTGTTCACAGAGGGCTGAGTGATACTAGCAATCACAGCATTGTAAGAGGGGGACAGTTGAACCCGGAGGCTCCACCCCTGTTTAATGATGGACGATTTCTTTTCACAAAGATGGCCTCCTTTACTCCTCTCTCAAACCATCGTTCCTCTCTATCCAGGATGTGAACATCTTCATCCCTGAAAGAGTGACCGCTGGCCTGGAGATGAGTGTAGACCGCAGAATCCTGGCCTGATGATGTTGATCTTCTGTGCTGGTCCATCCTTTTGGCCAGTGGCTGTTTAGTTTCCCCGATGTAAGACTGATCACCCTCCTGACACTGAACAGCATACACAATATTACTATGTTTGTGTCGGGGGACTGGATCTTTGGGATGAACCAGTCTTTGCCGTAATGTATTTTGGGGTTTAAAAGCCACTGGGACATTATAACAACAAAAAAGGTTGAATCGTCATCTGGACTTCGTTGTTTTGTTAAAAAGAAACGTTTCGCCCCTCATCCAAGAGGCTTCGTCAGTCTGAGGCCTAGCCATCTGGTATTACCCAGAAGCCACCCTGACTCTTGTGTTTCAAGCCTGCCTCAGATACCCCTGAAGTCTGGCCTTTTCACTAATGGTTTCAAAAACACAAAGTTTGTTTTCTCAGTCATCCAGGTATACTGGGACATTATGTTTAGAAAATAAATGTCTCAGTTTCTCTGATACTCCCTCAAAATACGGAATGATCACTGGTCTGGGTCTGGGTTCCTCCTTTTCACCTGTTGGCTGACTGGAGTCCTGCTTGGGTTTCTTCTCTGCTTTCAGGAAGGCCCAGTTAGGATATCCACATTGCTCTAGAGCCTGTTTTGTGTAGGATTTCTCCTTCTGCCTGGCTCCTGAGCTAGTGGGGACGCTGTCTGCTCTGTGGTACAGAGTCCTGATGACTCCTAACTTGTGCTCCAAAGGGTGATGGGAGTCAAACTGCAAATACTGGTCTGTGTGGGTGGGTTTGCGGTACACCTCGGTTTGCAAATGTCCTCTATCTGAGACTGAGACCTCACAGTCCAAGAAAGCCAACCTGCCATTTTTTACATCTTCTCGTGTGAACTTGATGTATTTATTCACAGAGTTGATGTGGTCAGTAAAATGTTGGACTTCCTGAGTTCAATCTGGTCCAGAGGACCAGATTGAACTTTTTTGGATTTTTCTACCTGGATTATTGAACATGCATCAGGATACTCTTTAAATTACTTCAGCTTGGAAACACGTGTTAGATAGGGTGCAGTCACACCAGCCCTGTTGTCTCAAACTCTAGCCCATTTGCATAGGAAGTCCGGTTTGTTTTGGGGAGGTGTGAACGTGCCATCGAACTGTGTCAAGGACCAAAAAGGCAAACTTTGGCCCACCTAAAAACCTAGGTCTCGATCCAGTAGAATAAAACTCTAGCACGGTTCGAGTACAGTGTGAATGCAAGCAGACCGGGCACAGCTCCGCTAGCAGGAAGTGGGACTACAACGAGAACTGGAAGTGGACTACAACGTAGGGCAATCTGGGTAAATACAACCAAAACAAATGCGCATTAACATTAGCGGGAGAAAATGGCTCGTGGTCAGACGTGGAGTGACGAGGAGATAAAGGCCCTCATACAAGTATGGTCAGACAAAAATATTTCACAGTTACTTGTTACAACTCACAAGAAAAACGAGGTTTACAGGCTAATTAGTTTGAAAATGGAGAAGTTGGGATTCCCTCGCACAGTTGCACAGTGCTGTAACAAGGTAAAAAAAACTTTGCCAACAATACATTAAAATACGTGACATGCTCAGGAAAAGTGGCAGCTCAGGAGATGCAAAGGACAAGTTTCCTTGGTACGATGAACTAGATGTTGTTCTTGGTACTCAACCCACGAGCAGCCCACAACATGTGCTGGAGTCCTACCAAGCAGAGACTTCACCACCATCCACTCAGGCACCGAGCGATTCCGAATGCATAGAGCAGGGTCAGGACTCAGAAAAAAGTGGTAAGTGGGTGACTATACTATGTAGTGAACTCGGCCTCCGACCAAAACCTGCCTCTGAGGACCTTCATGGGACAGGAACTGTTATTTCATTGATTTGAATCCAGAAATACAAATTAGCTCATCCAGAGACTTTTTAATTGTATCCTGAAGTAATCAATTGAAAGAACACTCTTCTGTTATATTATCATTACTATTTTACAATATCTTGATAAATCAAAAGTGTGTTTAGTTCATACATTTCTAAATGTTGAAGTGAACCACTCATTTTAAATCAACTGTGAAACAGTATTAATGATTTTTTAATCCTCATTTAAATTAGAAATCAAGTTAAATGTCTATTTACAAAGTAATTATGCATTTTGATCTTCTGTCTGAAATGAGAAGTAGTGATGTCGTTCGAAAGTCAGAAAGGAGTTATTAGAACGAAGTGTCTTGTTTTTAAACCTAGCAGATGGTAAATAAGAAGCTACTGGCACCTGCTTGCTCTCACCTGGCCATAACATGTCTTCTGTCTGTACGGGACATTTCTAAAACATTCCTGCTGTTTTCTTGACT
The DNA here is from genome assembly GCF_014905685.2 of Nematolebias whitei. Taxonomy (NCBI): domain Eukaryota; kingdom Metazoa; phylum Chordata; class Actinopteri; order Cyprinodontiformes; family Rivulidae; genus Nematolebias; species Nematolebias whitei. Next base: position 40,134,323 of record NC_056513.1, read on the forward strand.
TGTAATGACCCTCTGACATCACTAGAACCACCCCCTGTTGGTTGTTTCAACCTATCAGGAAGTCCTGAAGTGACCGGAAGTGAGAACTCTTTAAGAGTCCACACTTCCTGGAACCTCTCAGTCTTCAGTCTTCTTGAGTCTTTGACAGGAGTCTTCCTGGGGTCTTCTTCGGTCTTTCATGGAGTCCTCCACTTCTGAGTGGAATCTCTGACTGAAGTCTTCCTGAGAGTTCCTAAGGAACTTTCAGATTTAATCAATAGCTGATGGATTTGACCGTGAGACGAGGGTCCGTCCATCCCAGTTGGAGTCACAGCGCCTCGCTGTGAACTCACCCGGGCGTAACGCCCTACCACTTCTAAGGAAGCTTATTCTGTTGAACGGAGTACCGTCACTACTTCGGACGATTCTCAGCCACCCTGACCGGAGACGCTGAAAGGTAGCGTTGAAATGGACCTCTGTACCGGAGTTGATCTATCTTCTGCAAAGGTAGCGAGTCGTCACGCACCGAGTGTACCTGGGCTGAGCTGGGGTCGGATGAAGGGTGCCATTCCTGGTCAACACACTTTCCTTCATCCATCTAAATCCTCCTCTTTAAACCTCTAAATCTCTCCTCTTGTAAACTCTTCTATTTTGCCAGTAGTCTAGATGCCTTCTTCAATGTTCTGTTGTCTTATTAAGTAAAACGTGCCAAGTTTTATTAATCAGAACCAGATCAGCTAATCAAGTGTACAATGTTTTGATGTTAAATTTTGATTCTGTTCTATAAATGACCACATTTATTCTGATGGGTCAAAGGAAATTAACGTCTCATGTAACTGATTAAACTATCCACGCACAGTTACCTCGGTCACATGGCAGTAATTTAGCTCGAAAAAGAGAGAACCCATTATATTTAAAAATATTGTAGTCAAGGGCAGCTAACCTAGCCCTTAGCACACTACAACTATGTAATAATGCTTGAGCAGAACTATTTCAATATTGGCTTTATGCTTCATTATAAAATGAGCAGTTACATCTTGCCAGTTTGTGTTTTTTTGCCCAATTTATTATAAATAGATAAGCAAATATGGATAATTCTAGTGTATAACTGTGGTGATGTGTTTGTAACATTTTCATCATGCAGATAAAAGTGCCACCATCTTTGAAGTTGAAGAGGCAGCCACCACAAGCTCCCAGCTGGATGAAGAAAGGGGCCAACCAAAGCTGGCTGTACCTGGGGCTCAGAAAAAAAGAAAAAGACAAAGGCTGACAGGTTTGAAAAATTGTTTGAGAGCTACATGGATGACCAGAGAAAAAGGGATGAGGATGAATGCAAAAGAATGAAGCAGGAGTCTGCGTCTTTTGAGAACTTCTTAAAAATGCAGCAGCAAGCTGAAGAAAAATATTTTCAGTTAATACAAGAGCACCACCAGCATAATATGGGGCGGCTGTGGCTGAGTGGTTACAGCAATCGTCCTCCAATGCGAGAGTAGGGGGTTCGAATCCACCAGCAGTCACATGCCGAAGTGTTCCTGGGCAAGACACTGAACTCCTTATTGCCTCTGATGTGTGTCCCATCAGAGTCTGAATGTGATAAAGCTCTGATTAGTCTCTTTAGAATGATTTGTTCAATTAGCTTTGTATAGATCTACTATAGAACTGTATGAATGGGTAAATGAGGCACAGATTGTTGTGTAAAGAGCTTTGAGTATCTCGATAAGATAGAAAGGTGCTATATAAGTACAGTCCATTTACCATTTACCATAATATACCAACCCACCACACTGCACCTGCACCAGCCCAAACCCCACAGGAGCAATACATGGCAGCCACATCTGAGCATTCAACATCTTATGTTATCGGTGATGTCAACAAAGATATCTTTGATCTGTAGTTAATAAACGTGAAAATATCACAGTGAAGTATTTTGAATCTTTTTTCTTGTATTATCTGTATAAACAGTTTGAACAACTCATGTTAATGTTAGTCAGTAGTACATATTATGTTAAGTTGTTCAGAAGAATGTGTATAAAACTGCTGAACATTCAGTATTGAACTGTTATTTGTTACAATTTTGAAGTATTATTTGTTACAATAAAAAAAAGTTTGAACAAGTTTGTCTTTTTCTTGCAAAACTGCAGCATATAAACACCTGTCAGATGCAGAGATAAAAAAAACTATATTTTGAAATTTAATAGCACAAAATTGTGTTAAAAAATAATATTAATTTACTAGTGTTACAGTGCCAAGTATGCACATAGAGCATCCCTAATCCCCCCCCCC
>NC_056513.1:40136684-40149857 GCF_014905685.2 Nematolebias whitei
CCCCCCCCCCCCCCCCCCCCCGAGTTAGCTCTTGAAGGCCAATCTCTGGATGGACAGAGTCATCCACATAATCTGCAGGGTCTTCATGCGTCCACTCCTCATTTGCTGTTTCACAGTAATTACGCAGAACACATCAGGCTGATATTGTGTGGCTTACAAAGGAAATGTGTGCATCACATTTCTTGAGAAGGCACCTCCAGCGGCCCTTCAAACGTCCAAAGGCCCTTTCAACTGTCATTCTAGCCTGACTGAGTCTATAGTTGAAGTTTGTCTGTTGTTGTGTTAAACCTCTCCCCTCAGGAAATGGTTTCAGCAGCCAAGGCAGTAGTGGGTATGCAGCATCGCCGAGAATGTGTAGAGGTACGTCCACATTGTTCAGCCTTTCTATCCAGCCTGGGAACAGTGTCCCATTTTCACCCCTACTGTACAAGGAAGAGTTGGCAAAAACCCTTGCATCATGAACTTTTCCCGGCCAGCCCACATTAATATCCCAGAATTTCATTTTGTTATCTACCACGCCTTGCAGAATAACAGAGTAGGAGTTTTTCCTGTTATAATAGTCAGCAGGATTCTCAGCTGGTGCAATAATACCTATGTGGGTACCATCAATTGCACCTGCAACCTGGAGTAGCTTCCATCGAGTCCTGAAACCCTGGACGATCACCATAAGCTCTGCATCAGAAGGGGCTTTTATATACAGACGTTTCATTACAACATTAATAGCAGTTACAACTTGTGTGACACTACAGGCTCTAGAGATGCCCACGCCGAACAGGTGGGAGATGGAGCGATACTCCAGATTTGTTGCAAGCCTCCACAGACATACTGCAACCCGCAGCTCGACAGGAAGTGGACTACAATATCTAGTGTGCTGGTGTGTCAAACGTGGTTGGAGGATGTCACAAAGATGCAGAAATTAGGTTTTTGTTATCCTGAAGTTTCTTTGCCAATCTGTTTCATCCCAGGACCTGTAAACAACTTCCCACCAAGTTGATGGATGTGGCTGAGCCCACATGCTCCTACACGGACAAAAATACAAAGGAATAGGTATTAATAGTATTGTACTATAATACCATTAACAGTACCACAATAAAAGAAAATAATATCACAGTAAGCTGTAGAAAAAAAGATATATATACCTTATATATTTTTTAAAACAATATATATATATATATATATACTTTTTTAATTATATATATATTTATAATATATGTATATTTAAAGTATATATATATATATATATATATACAATGTATATTAAATCGATATTAGTGGAGGGTTTAACTTTTGTAAATAATTTAATTTTACACTAAATTAGCAATGTGTTGTATTTATAGTTTTACCAATTCACAATAAATGTGTCAAGGCACTATACAAAAAATAAAAAAATCTAACTGATCCTAGTTATCAAAATTAAGCTCAGTCAGTTGTTCTAATTCATTTAAATAATTTCCATTAAAGGAAACTTACAGGAGGAAGCCACATTCAGCATTGCTGTTGAATGTTATTTGTATTGTTTGATGTTGAATAACTGAAGTGTTTTTTTTTTCATTACAAGTGTTATGTTATTTAACAGTAATAGCAATGAAGTAACTCGTGTACAGTATATATACCTTGCTTGATGTCTGTATATGGTGGATATCAGTACTATGAACCTGGATGCGCTTCTTCTCAATGCCGCCTCATACGATGCCGTCTCACTCACCTTGCATGAAAAACAACACTCGCCATGGTCTTCTGCCTCATCTGCCACTCATGCTGAGTCCATTATTGAAAAATGTTTGTTTGGCACATGTGCCGCAGACAATACATAAAACCTAATACCGCTAAAATTTGACGCCACTCCATTTTTGTTTTTCTTTACAGAAGAAGAAGAATAAATCTTCTTCTGAGGTTTTTATGATGTTTCAGTAGTTCTTGGTGCAGCGCCACCACAGGCAAGTGGGGGAACAGGTTGGTTTGGACAGGTTGGCTCGACTGCACAGTGCAGTGTGAATACAACCACACCAGCTGGAATGTAAACACAATGTTATGAATACTGGTCCCCAACTGAACCAAGTCTACTGGACTATCAGGTGTGAAAACAACCTTTGCCCCCGTACACAAGAGAACAGCATTTTGTGACTCTGCAAAGGTTGTTTTACTGATGAAACCAGCTGAATAAACTTGTGTCATCATTTCAGGACTCTTGGATTCTCATAGACGTTATTGGTGGCCATTGCTTGACCTCCCTCGAGAATGTTTATGGATCTCACCAGAGGACATTGACTGATTATTCCATCCTTATCAGAACTCTTACAGTGACCTCAAGAGCATCTATGAACATTGCTGACCGCTCTCGTCTCCCCCGTCTGCAGATTGTCTACGTAAATATGTGCTTGTTTGTGCAAGGTGTTCTTTTTTTTTAATATTAGAGGGTTTTTTTTACCAGGCAAGAAAAAAAAGTCTGATGGGAATTTTTTTCACCTCCAACTCCTACAGGTATCCAGTTAACCACTGTTTTTGTCTGTCCAAACAGGTCTCACTTGTAAATGAGTCTTCGAGGATAAATGTGATTTAGCTGTTTAAATAAAGGTTGAATGTATGAATATTGTTTCAGCCTTACAGCAGGGGCTGAGATGGTGTAGGGGCAGGGCAGCCGACTCTGGGCCCGAAAGTCCCAGGCTCAATCCCCAGTCATTGCACATCTCGTGGTGGCTCTGAGCAGGACATATTATCCCTAAAATGCTCCCCGGGTGCTTTCAATAGCCGCACACTGCACCACCTGGTGGTGGAAGGATTAAATGCAGAGCCAATTTCACCATTTTATGGGAACATACAATGATGACAATATTACTGACATTATTATTATTATTACTTCTACACAAAAACACCATTTTAGGAGCACCTTAAATAGTATTTTTCTAAACCAGGTTTCATGGAGAGAAATGCCGCCATTTTGATCTCATGTGAACAAACTATATACAACTTTTCGAAAATGATGATGTCATTGATTCCCCTTCAGATTAACCTGCGACCCCAATGATGTCAGATAATTACATCAAAACTTTTGTATCCTCTATAATGTCAATAAGCTTCATTTTGGAATCAGCCATACCTCTATTGCATGTTTACAACTGGTTCTAAATGCTGCAGCCTGATTCTTAACTGGTACAGGCAGGTTGGAGTATACATGCTCTCTCTGTGCATGTGTGGGTTTTCTCTGGGTACTCCAGTTTCCTCCCACAGACCAAAAACATGCATGTTAGACTGATTGGTAACTCTAAATTGTCTCTAGGTGTGAGTGAGAGAGTGAATGGTTGTTTGTCTCGTTTGTCTCTATGTGGCCCTGTGATGGACTGGATACCTGTCCAGGCTGTACCCCGCCCCTCGCACAGTGATTGCTGGACATGGGCACCAGCGACCCCCGTGACCCAAAATGGAATAGGCGGGTAAAGATAATGGATGGATGGATGTCTCGTTTGTCTCTGTGTGTCCCTGTGATGGACTGGAGACCTGTCCAGGGTGTCCCCCGCCTCTCACACAGTGATGGTTGGACATGGGCACCAGTGACCCCTGTTACCCAAAAAGGAAGACGTGAGTAAAGATGGGTGTATTGCCCCAGTTCTGGCCTCCCTGAACTGGCTCCGGGTTCACTTCCAAATTAATTTTTAAAATCCTTCTGTATGTTTTCAAATCTCTGAACAGTTCTGACCTCTCTTATCTCACTGTTCTGCTGCTGCCATATGTCCCACAGTGCTCTCTGAGGTCAGCAGATCAGATGCTTTTTTTGGTTCCAGGCACTCGTCCTAAGCTCAGAGGTGACAGGACCTTCTCTGCTGCAGGTCCAAAACTGTGGAATGAGTTGCCCTTACATGTCAGGCAGGCCTCCCACTCTTACTGATTTTAAGTCTCGTTTGAAAACTCCCTTTTATTCTCTGGCTTTTGACAATGTGAGTTGATTTTGTCTGTACCATACAATGTTAGTCATTTAGTTATTATCTTTACCTATTTGGATCTATATATTGTATCATGTGTCCTTTGCTTGATTTGTTTCTGCTGTACAGCATTTGGTGGCCTTGCTGCTGTTTTAAGTGCTTTATAAATAAAGTGGTATGGTATGGTAATAAGCAGATAAGACTGACGGTGTTGTCTTGAATGAAGCAAAACAAAAACTCTATTATTACACCAAATAATCTAAGGCAAACCAGGTTTTTATTAAGGCAACCATAGCAGAAAAATGTTAATAATTTATAGTACATAAAGATGATAGACTTCATAGTCGTGTTATCTGATTTGCGGCCATTTGTTTTGGGCACTTGGGTAAAGAAAGGAGCTGAGCTGTCCACTGATCACCACCTGGTAGTGAGTTGGATCAGATGGCGGGGGAAGATGCTGGACAGACCAAACGTATAGTGAGAGTTTACTGGGAACGCCTGGCAGAGGAACCCATCAGAGAGATCTTCAACTCGCACCTCCGGGAGAGCTTTAACCGCATCCCAGATGAGGTGGGAGACATTGAGAATGAGTGGGCCATGTTCCGCACCTCACTTGTTGCGGTAGCTGCCTTGCATTGTGGCTGCAAGTTTGTCGGTGCTTCTCGTGGTGGCCATCCACAAACTCAGTGGGGGACACCCCGGGTTAGGGAGGCTGTCAAGCTGAAGAAGGAGTCCTATCAGGCCTTGTTGGTCAGTGGGACTCTGGAGGCAGCTGAGGAGTACCGGAGAGCCAAGCGGTCTGGAGCCTTGGTTGTTTCTGAGGCAAAAGCTCGGATGTGGGAGGAGTTTGGTGAGACCTTGGATAATGACTCTCGGTCGGCTCCGAGGAGATTCTGGCAAACCATCAGACGGCTGAGGAGGGGAAAGCAGCACTTTACTAACACTGTATTCAGTGAAGGTGGGCTGCTGTTGACCTCAAACAGTGATGTCGTTGGGAGATGGAAGTAATACTTCTCTGACCTTCTCAATCCCACCAGCATGTCTTCCATGGAAGAAGCTGAGTCGGGGGAATTTGGGGTTGATCCATTCATAACTGTGGCTGAAGTCGGTAGTTAAAAAGCTCAGAGGCGGCAGGGCTCCAGGAGTGGATGAGATTCACTCTGATTTCCTTAAGGCTCTGGATGTTGTGGGGCTGTCTTGGTTGACACGCCTTTGCAACATCATGTGGACATCGGGGACAGTGCCACTGGATTGGCAGACTGGGGTCAAGTCAAGTCATATTTATTTATAGAGCACAATTTAAAACAGATAGACTGTTATCAAAGTGCTTAACACTAAGGGTAACACTAAGAAATAAAAAGCAGTAAGAATATACCTTAAAAAATTAAAACAACAGCATTAAAATGAAGACATGTGTAGTGAACTAAGCCTCAGGTCAAATCTGGCCTTGGGGGCCTTCTTGGGACAAGAACTGTATTTCATTGATTTGAGTCCAGAAACACAAAATTAAGTTCATCCAGAGACTTTCTAAGTGTGTCCTGCACTGATCAATTGAAAGAACACTCTCTTTTCTATTATCATTACTATTTTACAAATGTTTTGATAATCAAAGTGTGTTTAGTTCAAACCATTTTCAAATGTTGAAGTGAACTACTCATTTTAAATCAACTGTGAAACAGTATTAGTGATTTTTAATCCTCATTCAAAGTAGAAATCAAGTGAGAATGTGTTACAGAGTAATGATTCATCTTCTTGATCTTCTGTCTGAAATGAGCAAGTTGTGATGTTGGTCAAAGGTCAAGTTTCGGTCAACTGTAAGTTTACTGGAAAGAAATGTCATGTTTAACTTTTACAGAAAGATATTAGAGAATTGACTCCACGAAGTCTGGGTCCTTCAAAAACATTTTCTGTCTGTTCTTAAACAAACTTAATCTTTTTCCTTGACTTTTAATAACCTCTTACATCACTAAAACACACCCCTGTTCGGTCGATCGACCAATCAGGAAGTTCTCAAAATGAACCGGAAACAGAACTCCTTAAAGGGTTCAACACTTCCTAGTTCAATGCAGAACGAAGAAGAACTAAGCAGAACGAATAAGAACGCTGAGAGAATGCTGTGAGTTAGTTCCGAGAGCAGCAGAGTTCAGAATGCTGGAATTCAGAATGCTGGAGAAAAAGCAACTAAGCTGAACGAGAGAAGTTCAGAGGAATTATGAAGAAGTCTGTTCTGGGATGATCTCACGACTCCGAACGGTTCCCTACTATCCTTACGGAGACGCTGGAGAGCGTTTGAAGGCAACTCTACACCGAAGTCGGAATTATCCTCTGCCAAGGTAAAAGAGTCGATCTTCAACCGCAAAGTGTACCGTTGGTTAAGCTGGGTCCAGAAGGAGCGTGTTGTTCTGGTTATAACAGACAAATTCCCTCACCCATCTCTCTCAAGATAAACTTCATTTTCCATCTTTAAACTCTTCTATTTTGCTAGTAATTAATCCAGATATTTTCAGAAATGTCTGTTGTAAAGCTTGAACCCAGATACCATGGCCGTATGGTCTCTGAAAGCTTGCTAATTAATTATGTTGTTGTTGAAATCAATTTGCCAAATTAATGTAAATGTTTGATGTTAAACTTTGATTCTATTAATAAATGACCGCATTCATTTGATGGGTCAAAGAAAATTAACGTCTCACGTTACATTTATTAAATTCAATGCACGATATTATTCAGTCCAGAAAAATGAATGAATCTGTTTAATTTATGGATAATATATCACAGATATATGTTCCTTTACACATGGAACAAGATATACTAAATCAACTCACACAGTATGAAACGCCAGAGAGGGGTGGTGGTTCCCCTCTTCAAAAAGGGGGACCGGAGGGTGTGCTCCAATTATATGGGCATCACTCTCCTCAGCCTCCGTGGTAAGGTCTATTCAGGGGTACTGGAGAAGCGAGTGTGATCGTTGGTCGAACCTCAGATCCAGGAGGAACAATATGGGTTCTGTACTGACCATGGACCACTGGATCAGTTCTTTACCCTCACTAAGGTCCTCGAGGGTTCATGGGAATTTGCCCATCATGTCTACATGTGTTTTGAGGATTTGGAGAAGACATTCGACCATGTTCCTTGGGGTGCACTGTGGGGGGTGCTCCATGAGTTTGGGATTGGGGGCCTGTTGTTACTGGCTTTTCAGCCCCTATACAAGTGGTGCGAGAGCTTGGTTCGCATTGCCGGCAGTAAGTTAGACCCCTTCAGGGTGGGAGTTGGACTCCGCCAAGGCTGCCTGTTGTCACTGATTCTGTTCATAACTTTTATGGACAGAATTTCTCGGTGCAGCCAGTGGGCGGAGAGTTTTCGGTTCGGTGGCCTCAGGATTCCATCTGTGCTCTTTGCAGATGATGTGGTCCTGTTGGCGTCATCGTGCCGTGATCGTCAGCTCTCAGTGGAGCGGTTCACAGCCGATTGTGAAGCAACTGGGATGAGAATCAGTGCTGGTGGGATTGAGAAGGTCAGAGAAGTATTCCTTCCACCTCCCAACGACATCTCTGGTTGAGAATCACTTCACTTCCAGTAAGCTGATGGACGGCAACTCCCTCTGGCTTCTCTGCAGTCTTTTATCATTAAAAACTGACCCGTTTTTTGAACTGGACTAACGTTGGTCCCCCTTCCAACTGAATTCGGTGTTCAATGACTCAGAGAGCCAGACGGGAACGTCCAAAAAATGTATTTTTGTCTAGGACCGGCCGCTTCCACCCCACCGGTCACTCTGAGTGCACCCTGCTGGCCAGGTGACCCCTCAAGCTGGGGAATCGTCGCACAAGGGTCCAGTGTTTTTCTCTCTCTCTCTGGACCCCAACAAACTTCTCATCTGGACCTTTGTGGTTCTACCTGGTTCCGACGAGAATCGTCGGGTGGTATTTCGCTGGTTTTCTGCTGGCCTGGCCTTGTGGTGTCTTCATTGGTGTGGGGGAAGTGTACCTGTGTCCCCCGAACAGGACCAGAACCGAACTGAGTTGGCTGTGGGGGACTTCATCTTTAACAGAGCCGGTCTCAGCCTCAGTGAGCAGCCCATTACTTTTAACGAAGGACTGTCCACCTCTGTGGAATCGCTGTGTTCGCCTGGAAGAGACGCTCTGATGCTTTGAAGCTCCACCGGAACTGGACCGGAGCAGAACTGGGCCAGGGACAACTTCAACCTCTTCACCTTTCGTGCTGTAGAGCGCCGGAGCTGGACTGGAGCAGAACCGGACTGGAGCAGAACCGGACTGGAACAGAACCAGACTGGACCAGTGACGACTTCAGCCTCAGCCTCTCTGGTCAGTCTCGTAGTTTTTCATCAGGGGTGCCTCTCTTGCTGTCGGGTGCGGAGGTGACGTGCAGAGAAGCGGAAGAGCAGCACTGCGTGGTGCTCGAGAGAAGTTTAGAGTTTGCATCGGAGTTGCTGCAGGCCTCCATCCAAACTCCCTGGATAATAATTAATTTTATTCCGGATCACGCTGTTGTCCCCTGTTGGCCTGAAAGGAACTAGGACCATGCCTTTAATTTCAGGAGGATTTTCTGGCAGCTCCCTCTGCTATTTGCTGCGAATTATCTGTTTCTGCCTGTTGGTTCTGGACCCAGCTTCTGTTTCTCATGAGTGCATCCATCCATCTTCACAGGGGGGGCGGAGCCCCCCTCAGCCCAACTCAAACTGCAGTTGGGCCACCTCGTCGGGTTTGTTTGCCCATTTGATTCGTGACGTTTTATGGTCTGAGACTTTTCTGTACCATTCATATTACTGTCATTATTTTCAGATCTCAGACTATCTGGAGTCACTGAATCTTGTTAATACACCTGGATTTGCCCATCACTGCAACTTTAACTGTTTTGTGGTTCTGAATGATCGCGTCTTCATTAATGTTTCTCATGGTTCAATTATGGGGGCTAATTGTCACACTGTAATTACACATCAGTCACGAAAAACTCAAGAAAATGTCTGATAATAATGTTGTTACTGCTTTCAGGGATTCAGGCAACCCTGGACCCCCCACAAATTATAGAACACCAAATGACTTTAAAAATGTGTCAGGACTTCATTTTCTGCCTCCTTCCTGTCCTCTCAACCAGCCGGTCAAAGCAGATGGCCGCTTGTCCTGAGCCTGGTTCTGCTGGATGTTTCTTCCTTTTACAATGGAGTTTTTCCTTTCCACTGTTGCCACTGTGCTTACTCAGGTTGTGAGACTGCAACAAAGCCAAGATTCAACTTGTCTGCTGGATTCCTTAGATAGAGAACTTTACTAATTGGCTGTTATGTATTTGAATGTTCCTGTAAAATGCCCTGAGACAACTTTCTTGTGATTTGGCGCTATATAAATAAACTGAATTGAATTGGATTGAAATTGAATTGCATGTAAATTCATGTAGCCTTCTGAGAAAACTTGATGCCTTGAAAATTCTGGTCAGTTCTTCTGGGGCAGATGTAATCTTCATCTCTGAAACCTGGCTCAACAAATCTGTACTGAATAATGACCTTATAATCAATGGATTTAACATCTTCCGCTGTGACCGTCAAAAAAAATGGGGGGGGGGGGGGGGTTGCTATTTACATCAGAGATTCTCTGGTTGCTAGTCTTGTGTCTTCTAAAACAATTCCAAACCAAATTGATGCCTTAGCTGTAAACATCACTTTCAATGGAGGCCAGATCTTATCTGTAGTGAGTTGTTATCGACCCCTTCAGCAACACCTGAGGCTCTGTCCTCCCTGTTGGAATTCCTTGGTAATTTAAAATTCAAAGAGATCGATTTGGCAGGAGATTTCAACATTGACTGGGATAAGTGTCGATCCCCTTCTGTGATAAATTCAAGGAATATTGCCTGTCTCTCAATCTAACCCAACCCATTGACTCTCCCACTAGACTAAACAAAAACCGTCCTGAAAAGTCCTCCATCTTAGACCTATTTCTAACTAATATGCCTCACAAATTCCCTGGTACAGGTGTATTCGCTAACATTTTACCATACCATACCACTTTATTTATAAAGCACTTAAAACAGCGACAAGGCCAACCAAAGTGCTGTACAGACAGAACAACAGGTAACACACAAAGCAATATACAAAATGAGGTAAATCAGAATATAGACATAAAAACAATGCAGACATTGATGACAAACCAGTGTGGAGCATACAGGATCAAAACACAGATCATCTGGTGTTGAAAGCTACTGAATAGTAGTGGGTTTTTAAACGGTTTAAACGGTTTTTGAGTGATCATTGTGTGACTGCGACTCTGAGAGATATTAAACTTCCACCTTCTAAGCCCAGATTAATTCAAAAAAGGGATCTGAAACGTTTTTGTGAACAGTCATTCCTCTGGGTTTTATCTCACTTTGACTGGCATCATATTCTGTTAACTGATGACGTGAACTCCGCTTGGAACTATTTTCATAATAGTTTCATTTATTTTGTGAACATACATGCTCCTTTTCGTCAGTTCAGAATAAAGGGACGAGACAGCTCCTGGTTTACTCCAGAGCTAGCTAACCTCCTGCACAGGAGAGATCATCTTTGGGCCGAAGCGAGAAAATCTGATTCGGACACTGATTGGTTAAGTTTTCAACAGATGAGGAATAAATGCACAACTGCTATCAAAGCAGCAAAACACAACTATTTCTTATCTCAGACCTCCAAAAATCTAATTGACCCCAACAGATTCTGGAAAACCATCAAATCTCTCTCAGGCACACCCCAATCATCTGACCTCCCATTACAACTTCTCGTTAACTCTGTTCCTGTGTCAAATAAGCACGAGATCCTGAACTGTTTCAACAAACATTTTGTTGCTTCTAGTTCTTTATTTGACACAGTTACTAATGGAAAATCCGCCACTTCACTTAATAACCAAACTTCTAGAAATCAAATCCCTCCTACAAGTCAATCCTCAGTTAATCACACCTTCTCTTTTTCTCCGTTCTCAGTCAGTGAGGTCAATAACCTGTTAAAAGATCTTGATCCTAAAAAATCTGCAGGTCCAGATGAACTTCCACATTATTTCTTAAGGCTGGCTGCTCATAGCATCACAGTCCCTGTGACCCACATCTTCAATCTCTCCATAAGACAAAACTCCATCCAGACACTTGGAAAACAGCCTTTGTTCTTCCTTTGCTGAAGGGAGGTGATCCCACCTCACTGAACAACTATTGGCCAATCTCTAAACTCTGCATTTTAGCCAAGGTTCTAGAAAAACTGATAAACTCTCAAATCAAAAAATATCTGGACTCATTTAACATCTTACCTCCACATCATTCTGGTTTTAGGAAACAACACAGCACAACCACTGCTTCACTGAAGGTTCTTAATGACATCGTTGAAGCACTGGATGCTAAGGATTATTGTGCTGCACTTTTCTTAGACCTGTCTAAAGATTCTGACACTGTGGATCAGAACATCTTGTGTCTTAAACTCTCAGAAATCGGTTTCTCAGAACACACCATTGGTTGGTTCTCTAACTACCTCTCAGACCGGAAGCAATGTGTTCAACATAATGGTACTTCCTCCAGTTATTTAACAGTCAACAATGGTGAACCACAAGGCTCAGTCTTAGGACCCACACTCTTTACAATCTACATACGTAATGTTGGTAAAAACATCCCTGATGCATCCATACATATCTATGCTGATGACACAGTTGTTTATTGTTGAGCTAAAACAGCTGATAAGGCTTTCCAGCTTTTGAAATCTGCATTTAGCATCATCCAGACAGATTTGTTCCGCCTCAAACTTGTCCTAAATGTCGACAAAACCAAAGGGGTGCATTTTTCAAATAGGAAGTTGGTCCCAGCAGTTCTTCCTCTGATTTCATCCTCAAATGGTGTCCCCATTGAGTTTGTTGATTCCTATAAATATTTGAGTATCTTGGTCGACTCACATCTCTCTTTTAAGCTCCATGCGGAAAACTTGATAAAGAAACTGAAAGTTAAACTGGGTTTCTTTTTCAGAAACAGATCCTGTCTAACCCAGAATGCTAGAAAACGCCTTGTATCTGTGACTTTCCTTCCCTCCACTGATTACGGTGACATTATTTACATGAACGCTCCTACAAGAACTCTGCAGATGTTGGATGCTGTCTGTCATGGTGCACTAAGATTCATAACTGGCTGTGATTATCATACCCACCACTGCACCCAGTATTCACTGGTTAACTGGACATCATTAACTTCACGCAGACTCTCTCACTGGTACATTATCATCTTTAAATCACTTCTTGGTCTGTTGCCTTCATACATCTCCTCGTACATGTCTCTTTGTGAGTGCAGCTGCGGCGTGCGCTCTCAGGACATTATTACCTGCAGTGTTCCCTCAGTGAGGACTGAACTAGGCAAAAGGGCCTTCTCCTACTCCGCTCCTGTTTCCTGGAATATCTTACAAAAAGATTTGAAGCTCTCGACCTTGACCTCTCTAAGTGGCTTTAAGAATATGTTGGACTCCTGCCAGGGGCCAATGCAGACATGTTCCTGTTTTTAGTTTTCTACATTTGCCTTAGAATCTAGCTGTTCTTTTGTTACTTTTGTTTTTTTAGCCTTCCTATTTGTAAAAAAATAAAATAAAATTGTATGACTTTTTATAACTGTTTATTGTTGTCGCTGTTGTCCATTGTTGTCATCTTTCTTTGTTGAAATCAGGTCTCTCTTTTAAATGAGTCTTCGAGGCTCAATGGGATTTACCTGTCTAAATAAAGGTTGAATGAATGAATTAGCACTTCCATATCTGAGGCCATGGTCCTCAACCAGAAAAGGGTGGATTGCTCTCTCCAGATCGAGGGTGAGGTTCTGCCTCAAGTGGAGGAGTTCAAGTTTCTAGGGGTTTTGTTCACGAGTGAGGGAAGAATGGAACGTGAGACTGACAGACGGGTTGGTGCAGCTTCTGCAGTATTGTGGACTCTGTACCAGTCCGTTGTGGTGAAGAAAGAGCTGAGTTGTAAGGCAAAGCTCTTTGTTTACCGGTCAGTCTACATTCCTACCCTCACCTATGGTCACGAGCTCTGGGTAGTGACCGAAAGAATGAGATTGGGGATACAAGAGGTTGAAATGAGTTTCCTCCGCAGGGTAGCTGGGCTCTCTTTTAGAGATAGGGTGAGAAGTTCGGTTACCTGGGAGAGACTCGGCTTAGAACCGCTGTTCCTCCAGAGCCAGTTGAGGTGGTTCGGCTATCTGCTAAGGATGCCTGGACGCCTCCCTAGTCAGAGTCAGAGTCAGTTTCTTTATTGTCATTCGCACC
>NC_056513.1:40149957-40161097 GCF_014905685.2 Nematolebias whitei
TTTGTTTTTAAAGAAATGAAAAAATTTCTAAATAAATTTAAAAAATATTGAAGTTATTGGTTGAAGAGAGGCCAGATGAGACACATCGCCAGTTCTAAATTATACACTTTAGATGGTTTATAAATTACATACATTTCAGTTTTTTGGTGGTTTTTTTGCAGACTTGCAGAGGTTTTTGAAATTTTATTAAAGATTTACCAAATATGAATCAATATGTTTAAGACTGTGAAGTCTGTATATTTCATATTAGGTTAAGTTTTGAAAATATAACAAATGTTGGAGCAATATGGTTAAAAAAAACCTGTGAAATCTATATTTTATGATGAATTAAAGCTTAATGCTCTATGGTAGGCTGAAGTTTTTGTTTACTTTTGTATTTATATATTTTGAATTATTTGTCTGTGATGGACTGGAGACCTGTCCAGGTGTCCCCCACCTCTCCCACAGTGATAAATGGATATGGGCACCAGCGACCCCGGCGACCCTAAAAGGAAGAAGTGGCTGAAGGTGATGGATGATGAATGGATGAACTATTTGTTCCTAGATATTTTATTTTAAGTTTAGAAAAAGCCAGGCAGCTAAGCTAACCTAATACTGGTAATTTAAGTTACAGAGTTTTATGCACTCCTGTAACTTTTCCTATTTTTGGTAAATGGATGGTACATGGACTGTACTTATATAACACCTTTCTATCTGATCAAGACACTCAAAGCTCTTTACAACAATCTGTGCCTCATTGACCCATTCATACAGCTCTATACTAGATCTCTACAAAGCTGATTGAACAAATCATTCTAATGAGACTAATCAGAGCTTTATCACATTCAGACACTGATGGGACACATCAGAGGCTATGAGGGGTTCAGTGTCTTGCCCAGGGACACTTCGGCATGTGACTGCTGGTGGATTCAAACCCCTAACTCTTGCAGTGAAGGACGGTATAAAAATAAAATGATGCAAAAAGATTTGATACAGTAAGGAATATAAAATTGTTGTTTTAAATGGGAGATCGGGCATTCTGTGTGGCTGCCCCCCGCCTCTGAAACTCCCTCCCTGACTATCTGAGAGCTCCACAATCATTGGTTGACTTAAAAAAAGGCTTAAAGACTTTTTTTAAGCAAGCCTATTCTGCCTCCACATGATTTATCACTGATTTTAGTTGATTGATTTTATCACTGATTTTAGTTGATTTTATCACTGATTTTAGTTGCACTTTGTAGCACTGAGATTTTTGTTAATGAAAAGTACATTACAAATTAAATTCCTTATTATTATTATTACATGTTCTATTTATTTACATTGTTGTTTAATAGTTTCATCTTGTCAATAACTTAATTTAAACAAAAATTATGACCATTTCAATAGAAAAATCCTTTCTGAAGTGAAAATCATTTTTGAATCGAATCGTGACACCAAAAATTGGAATCGAATCATCAGACACTGAAAAATTCGGACCCTTAAAATTATTATTTTCTATTAAAAATACCAAATATACAAACGTTTTGACATTTCTGTGAGCCCCGATAAACATCTATCTATCCATTATCTTTACCCGCTTCTTCTTTTTCAGGTCACGGGGTTCACTGGTGCCCATATCCAGCTGTCACTGTGCGAAAGGCAGGGGACATCCTGGACAGGTCTCCAGTCCATCACAAGGATACATAGAGACAAATGAGACAAACAACTATTCACTCTCTCTTTCACCTAGGGACAATTTATAGTTACCAATCAACCTAACATGCATGTTTTTGGTCTGTGCGAGGAAACCGGTGTACCCAAAGAAAACCCACGCATACATGGCGAGAACATGCAAACTCCACCCAGACAGCCCCCCGACAGGGATTCGATGTGGCAACCTTCTCACTGAGAGGTGGCAGATCTAGCTGTGTCACCGTGCTGCCAAAAGTTAAATCAAAATTATAAATGTTAATTTTAATTGTGAATCTAAATGTTAAACATAAATCTTAATGTTAAATTTAAATGGCTGAAATAATTAAGGATGGCTGGTGGTCATTGCCATGAAGTCAATATTCTACAACCATTAGAGAGATTAATGCTGGCGTGTTCTTCTTTAATTCTAGTTCCTCCTAATTCCATCCATGAATTCATCCATCCAACAATTGTCTACCAAATATCTATGGGGAACTGAGGAAACAATTTCAGGAGAGAAACCCTTTTCCGAGACATCTTTTTCCCCACCAACACTCTATATTGCCCTTGAAGATTTCAAGGCATTCCTAGGCAAGAGAGGATACATAAACCCTTCAGCAATTTCTGGGTCTGCATGAGGTCTCTCTCCATTGAGACATGTCCAGAAAACCTTCAAAGGGAGGTGTGCAGGATATATTTGATGTCTCAATACTCCTGTAGCATCCTCTAGATAATGCCTCAGGGAACACAGTCATAAGACTTCTCTAGGTCCATAAAACATGTAGGCTGAAGAGTCAAACTCACATGGCCCCCTTAGAAAGATCTAGTCAACAACTAGAACAAAAGCCACACTGCTTCTCCTGAATGTGAGGTTCAACAATTGATCAGAGTATCCCGTTCATTATCCTAGAGTTAACTTTCCTGAGGAGGCTGAGAAGTGTGATCTCTTGATAGTAAGAACATACTCTGTCGTCCTTCATTTGAAAAATGGAAATCACTACTCTGATCTGCCACTTTGCATGTATTGTCCCAGTCCTCTGTGAGACATTAAGGAAACATGACAGAAAAGAAGGCCCCACAACATCCAGAGCCTTCAGCAATTCAGGCCTAATATCATCCACCTCTGGCATAGCTTGGCAACCTCTGCCATAGTAATAAACTTATCTTCCCCAAGATTCCCTTAGCGTATGCCTCCTCAAAGGTGGATATGGTGGGTGGATTAAAGAGATTCTCTTAAATTATTTTTCCATTCATCCACTATTTGACAATATAACCAGTCCAGGTCAGCAGTCACATAGCCAAGTCACACACAACCTGGGATGTAACCCTCTTTCCCTGTCTTTCTGAGTTGCTGAACGATTTGCCAGAACCTCCTGAAGGCCAACCAAAAGTCCTTATCCATGGCTCCTTTAAATTACTCCCACACTTAAAATTTGCCATCCATAACTACAGAATCCGAAGTCCTTGTAGTTACCCTGTACCTGTCAACAGTTTCAGGAGTCCTCCAGGACAGCTCCTGGAATTTACATTGGCCACAGAGGTCCTGAGCATGGTCCATTTTAATTTCATGTCAATGACTTCCCTGGCCACTTGTGAAAAACTTTACCAGAGGTGTGAATTAAAAATGTTAAGGACTACGTACTATGTGTTTGTGTATACCAAGTCTGTGAGGCAGTCTTCCCTGCTAATAGGTCCAACTCAACATTTGACAGCTCTTCTCCAC
Source organism: Nematolebias whitei (assembly GCF_014905685.2). Taxonomy (NCBI): domain Eukaryota; kingdom Metazoa; phylum Chordata; class Actinopteri; order Cyprinodontiformes; family Rivulidae; genus Nematolebias; species Nematolebias whitei. The sequence continues at coordinate 40,153,331 of NC_056513.1, forward strand.
TCTTCATCAATGTCCAAGACATAGGGTTGCAGGTCTAATGACCAAATGCAATTAGGCCTAATGCAATTACAAAATTGATCATAAACTTTTGAGCTAAGGGGTTGCGTACCTTGTACATTTTTGGACCACTCAATGCTCAAGCATGATGTTTATATGGATAGCCCAGCCTAGCAGAGACCTCCAATAGTATAACACTATTCTGATTCAAATCTGGGAGGCCATTCCTAGATATTACCCCCATCCAGATAACTCTGTAATTGTCTACATAGGCACTCAAGTCACCCAGGAGAATAACAGAAGCCCCTGATGGCACCCCATCCAAGACAACATACAGATAGTCCGGAAAGTCTAATATGAACAGTAGTTTAGTACATAAACACAAACAACAGTCTGAATGTATCCTTTTGCAACTTGAAGGCACAGGAAAGCAACATTAAAAGAGCATTAAAAGGAGACTCAGACCTGCAACTTGACCATTCTGGTTTATCCCTGCAACAGATTGTTACAATAAACAACACTGTGGATTCTGAAACCACTGTGGTATTATCCTTTAAATATTATAGCTTTGTGCTTTTATATTTTGAATTGCCTTAGCAGGTGCAAAGTTGGTAAAAAAGAGTAAATTAATTAAAGATTAACAGGACTAAATTTAATTCCCAGTTCACACAATGTTTTACACTCGGGGTAATATTATTCAGACTGTTAGCCTGATCAAACCAGACTCACTCACCAATTAATAAATTTTAGGAAACAGTTAATTAAAACATGTTTAATGCATTACTTACTCACACAGAATGGTTAAATCATGTTTAGAGACTTTACAGCGTTGTGCAACTGATTTAACAAGACATAAAGTGTATTTTACATCAAATTTTAAATATAAATTTTACACAGAACAACCACAGATTTTTGAATTTGAGATTTATGATATTTTTGATGTATTTTATTTGTAAATACTAACTGAATCTTGTAAATCTGACTAGGTTTAATGCAAATGTATTGTTGTAAATGCATTTGCATTATAAATTGTTGTAAATGCATTTAAAACAAATGCATTGTTGTAAATGCAAAGGTGTTGCATGGCATGCAACACTATTTTTTAAAGGAAAATATCAAGAAATTATAAAGGTTTGGCCACATTCTTTATAATTTTTGTCTTATGTCCACCCAACACCATAAGTAAAGTATAGTAAGACACTATAATGTTACATTTATATGAGTTACTGTGCATGTGTTTAGTCCACTCAACAGCTGAAGTACAGACCTATTCTTCATAAACACAATGCGTTTGATATTAGGCGATGAGCTACGTAAGCTTCAGATTTCTATTCAAGTATTTAACTAATAAGTGATGAGGAGTTTGTGTAGAATATGAAACAGATATTCTAAAATAGGAGTTTCAAAGAAAATCAATGACACATTAAACATGTACTTGCAACAAGGCTCAGCTGCAGGAAACAATGCCGCAGAGCAGCAACTGAATCAAGTGCAAGTGTCAAAATGTGTGTTTGAAAAACTACTAATCAAGAAAGACTAAAAATAAAGGCACAGTACATTTTAGTTGTATTGTTTGAATTACTGGATCAGTAAAATCAATGCAGACTAATTTATACCCTATGTACCCCCCTTATTTGTATTTACTTTTACACACATGCTAGCCTAAATATCTGGTCTAAATCAAGCAGCCACATTTAAGTTGGTCTTTCTCCTTTAAGCGCAGAGCAGCAATATGTCGTCACTTTAAAGGATTCCACACAGAGCAACAGATAAATATGAATGTGTGATTACTCACAGCCTGTCTGTCCCTCTGGGGATGTTTTTGGGTACGGAGTGGAGTCCTTGTCCATGACAGTCCACCGTGGTCCCCAGACAGCTGCAGGGAGCCGGACAAGCTTCAGCACCTCGCTGATCCAACAGGATAACCAAAACCCCCCATACCACCATTGTCCATATTCCAGAACAGAAAGCCCTCCCTGGGGTCACTGTCATCCTGCAGCCTCCTGACCCGGCTCCATCCCCTCTTCTCCCAGCAGGCATTCTGCTCTCCTGCAGAGCTCCACAACACTGCAGATCCCAGCTGACAGATACTATTCCTTCTTCCTGCCCAGGGAGTGGGTAACAACCACCGCACTTCCGTTTCTACTTTCTTTGAAAAGTGGGCAGAAAGAGCAAGAAAATATTTCCAGAGGCTGAGAGACAGCAGCAGTCAGGTGAAGTTCAGCTCAAAATTAACAACTTGATCCCTGAGTAGAGATAAGGGGGGGCAAGTAGATTCTTTTTTCTACTTGTCCCTCAGCTTTACAGCTCCTCCAATTGGCTTCTTTTCTTCAAGTCCCCTGTGTGTTCTCTGTGCTCGCTCTCATGCAGCTGTACAGTGCGTTTACCTCTCCCCTCCACTTTTCATTGAGTCATTGTGCACTGAACAGTGAGCCACTAGAAAAAAAAAAGAAAGGGGGGACTCCCTCACTCCCTCTATCTCATACACCCAGAGTAATCATCCATCAAAAGCTTTTACAAATAACAGCACCAAGACTCCTCCTACATAATATCCCTCTGTGCCCCCCACCCTACCCACCCACTACCACCACTCTACCCCTGCACATATGCCAGCACTCAGAATGAACTCACATTTATTCAGTGGTAGCAGGAGCAGGAGCCACCACCTCTAGTGACAACAGTCTTTTTTCCCCTCACCATCTCTCTCACCCACATGCACTCTCCTCGGAGAAAAAAAGGGCCTGAGGCTCCATGGACATGATGAGAAGTGAGAGGCAGGGGGAAGAAGACAGTAAAGAGTGTAGTCGTGATTACCCTGAAGCATCCTATGGGAAACTTCAGAGGAGACAGGAGAACAGAAAAGGACAAACCATTTTGTGCGGAGAGGGGATAAAGTGTGAAGCAGGAGACAGAGGAAGTTCTGCAGTGTTTAAATAAGATTATAGGTTTTGTTATTGTCACAACTCTGCCAAAGCAGCACACCGACCTGCAGGAACTTGGGTTGGGGAGGGGGTCCCTGATGAGACTGGTATAACTGGAATGCCATAAAAGCTGCCACAAAGCTTACGCAGGGGTCTATTATATTCACTGGCAAAGCTTTGAAATTCAAATGGAGTCTGGCTGGGACTTTTTAGACCCCAAAATCTCCACAAAAACCTTGGCTTCAGCTTTTTCTATTGCCATATCACCAAAATAAAAGAAGAATGTTTAATAGCCAAATTCTCAGTTATAGTACAAAAAGCCACCAACAACACTGCTATTTAAGGTAGCTTCAAAGAACTGAAAAACACTTACTGTTACAACTCGGGGAATCCAGAGTGATACGAGACCACAAAAATGAGACAAGACTCAAGGATACAAATTGACAGTGTTTATTTATGTACAGTGTAAGCAGTAGCTCATCTCGAGCCCTGGGGAAGAAGGAGGGGGTCAGGAGGCTCTGGTTGGAGAATAGAAGATGATGATATTGATCCAATAGTTTTATCTTACAGTTTGGAGGACGACCAAGGGTGATCCAAAGAGGGCTCCAGAAAAGAAGGTGAACAGGCATGTGGCTGGAAGGCAAAGCACAAGGAACCAGGAAAGGAACTGAAGGGGAACCAAGGCACGACAGGGATCAGAATCAAAATCAGAATTAACTTTATTATCATTGCACCAAGATACAACGAGAACATATATGTACAGTCGTCTGAAAGATGGGCGAAGTGGAAGAAGCTGCTACTATAAAAAGCGCGGCCCTCTTCTTCTTATTCAGAATAATATTTTACCTAGATGATAAAAGGGAAGAAAACATGAGGAAAGATGGTATAAAAAAAGATCTCTCACTCCGTGTCCTAGACAGGGCACGATTTGAGGCATCAAAAAAACCTACCACAGCAAAGCAACATAAATAGACATGTACATATAGGCTGGTGAAGACATTGAATTTTTAAGGGAAAGTCGTAGCATAGTCCAGAGCTCTCCCTCTCAGCCATTGTCCAGATAAGTGGTGTTCTTCATCATCAGCTCGGTTGAGGCTCTGTCACATGTCCATGGCCTTGGGGAAGGGAGGGGTGAGGAGACAGACAAAACATCTTTGTTATTTTCATAACATGCCAGGAGGAGTTGAGATATGTTTGGGCATCAAGGCCACAGTTTGGGTCAGGCAGAACTTGTGAATTGTTGTTTTCTGCCTTAAAAGTCTTGCTGGTATATATTTCTCTGATGAAAATTCCAAAACAGCCAAATTAATCCTTTACGCCAAAAGTTGAGCTCACATCTTCTCCAAGATTATTTCCCTTTTTCATGTGTTCTGAGAGTACAGTCTTGATAACAGCTGCTCCAGTTCTCTGGCACATTCCACAAATTCAGTCTGAGTACTGTCAAGCTTCGATACATCCATACGAATTTATAGACAATCCAGAATTCTCAGGGAGATATGGCTGTCTTCACCGGAGTACAGAGAGAAAAAAAACAAAAAAAGTGGGACAGAAGGAGGACCAAGTCTCAGTAGAATCTGAGGAGGAAGGTAAGCTTTAACTACAAGAGAAGGTTTTAGTATTTTTGCACGAGAGACATAGTGTACCATCAGTGGCTAATGCTCCGGCGCCAACTGCATCCTTATGTAGGGTGGAACCTCATCAAGGAGATGAACGTCAGGTGGTACTGATTGGCCATCTTGGACAGGGAAGCTGCAGCAAATGGTACTCTCACAGTGCCCCCCCCCCCCCCCCAAGAATCACCTCCCAGCGACCTGAGGTGTTTTTCAGGGTGCAGCCTGAAGAAGGCCGTGATCAGGCTCGGATCTAAAATGAAGAAAGGGGGGATCCAGGAACATTCCTCTAGCCCGTAACCCTCCCAGTCAAGAAAATACTGGAAGCCCCTACCACAACGTTGGACATCCAGAATGGACCTTGCCGTGAAGGCAGGGTGGTTGTCAATCAGTCGGGCAAGGGGAGGGAGGTCGGTGGGCGGGTACAGAGGGCTGACAGAAACAGGCTTGATTTGCAAAACAAGGAAGGTAGGGTGGATTTTCAGGGACGCAGGGAGCTGGAGCTTCACTGCAGAGGGGTTGATGACTTTGAGAACCAGGAAGGGACCGATGAAATGGGGGGCCAATTTCCTAGGAGTGTCCTTTAAAGTAATGTTGCGGGTGAAGAGACAAACCTTTTGGACTACCTGATAGGACGGCACTGAAGAGCGACGGCGGTCGGCATACTTCTTTGTCTGGGCTGCTGTGCGGAGTAGGGCAGTCTTGGTCTGATACCAGATGCATTGGCAGCGACGAAAGTGTTGTTGAACTGACTGTACCTTGGTGTCATTCTCCTGGCTGGGAAACAACGGGAGAAGATAGCCAAGGGAGGCCTTGAACGGGGACATACCTGTCACTGCAGACTTGTGGGTGTTATGGGCGTACTCGACCCAGACCAGATGTTTGCTCCAGGCAGATGGGTTCCTCGCCACCACACACGGGAGAGTAGCCTCGAGCTCTTGGTTAGCTCATTCCGTTTAGCCGTTGGATTGGGGGTGATACCCTGAGGTGAGGCTGGAGGAGGCCCCCAGGGTTTTGGAAAAGCAGCGCCAGACTTGGGAGATGAATTTTGGTCACCGGTCCGAGACCACATCAGAGGGGATACCATGGATCCTGAAAACATGTTGTACAAGGAGCAGAGTGGTCTCGAAAGCGGAGGGGAGTTTGGAGAGGGGGATAAAGTATGCCACCTTGGAGAACCTATCAATGAGTGAGAGAATGGTGGTGTTACCGTCCGATGGGGGTAGACCCGTGACAAAGTCCACCAAGGTGTGGGACCATGGACGGCTAGGCGTTGGAAGAGGAAAGAGGAGACCGGCATAAGGTTGGTTGCCAGTCTTGTTTCTGGCACACATGGAACAGGCTGTGACTAAGGATTTAACAACCGAGGTGAGAGTAGGCCACCAGAAGTGGGTCTTAGCTAGGGAGAGCATATGAGAGGTGCCAGGGTGACAGGACAGATTATTGGAGTGTAGCCAGTCCAGTACCTTAGACCTCATGGATAAATGGATGAAGAGAGTCCTGGGTGGACCAGAACCAGGGTCGGGTTCGTCCTTGTGGGCTTCTAGGACCTCTCTCTCGATGGGCCATGTGAGGGCCCCCACAATGCAGGATGCCGAGATGATACTGTCCTCCTGTTCAATGACATCGGGGTAGAGAACTGATGGGAGAGAGCATCGGGTTTAATGTTCTTGGAGTTGGGCCTGAAGGTGAGAGAGTAATTAAAATGGTTGAAAAACAGTGACCAGCGTGTTTGCCTGGGGGTGAGGTGTTTGGCATCCCGGAGGTAGGTCAGGTTTTTGAGATTGGTCCAGATCAGAAACAGTGTCTCGGTGCCTTCCAGCCAGTGACGCTACTTCTCCAGGGCCAACTTGACCGCCAACAGTTCTCGGTTGCCCACGTAATAATTCCTCTCTGCCTGTGAAAGGCAAAGTGAGAAGAAAGCGCATGGGTGTACCTTGTTGTTGTTGGGGGATCGTTGAGACAAGCCTTCCCCCACTCCAGTGTCGGAAGCATCCACCTCCAGGATGAACTGCCGCTTGGGATCTGGCTGGCAAAGAATCGGGGTAGATGAGAACAGTCTCTTGAGTTTAAGAGAGGCAAGGTCGGCCTCAGGGTTCCATTTGAAGGTCCTAGCAGTGGAAGTGAGCTAGGACGGGGTGCCGCCACATGGCTATAGTCCTTAATAAAGTGACTGTAGAAATTGGCAAAGCCCAGAAAACACTACAGTTGTTTTCTGGTCTCAGGAACTGGCCGATCCATCACAGCACAGGTCTTTTCAGGGTTGGTTTTACAACGGCCCTTTTCAAAGATAAAACCCAAAAAGGAGATGGTGGGCACATGGAATTCACACTTCTCACCTTTAAAAAATAGTTTGTTTTCGTAGAGTCATTGAAGGACGTTACAAACATCTTTAGTGTGTTCAGCCTCGTTGTGGGAGTAGATGAGTATGTCGTCCAAGTACACAAATACAAAGTCCCCAATAAAGTCCCTTAATATATTGTTGATGAGTGCCTGAAAAACAGCTGGGGCATTAGTTAATCCAAAGGGCATTACTAGATATTCTAAAGCCTGGTATCCACAGGTCTGGTTCTTGTTGTAGCCTGTTGTGTCCGGTTCTAGTGGGACCTCTATTTTTGTGTCTCCACTTTGCCTATAGTTCCCGTTTAGTGGGCGGATTGTTCACCTCTAGTGGGCGGATTATTAATATCAACGCACCTTACCAGCTGGTGGCGGTAGTGCTACATTAAGCTCTTTTCTAAGCACAACTAACATGTATTAGAAGAAGAGCTGGAAAACAACACACAACCAAAATGGATGACCTCCGTGAACTTGGAGCAGAACCAGCCGCACAGCCCGACCTGGTCGCTGTCCCGCAAGATGGAGAGCAGGGCCGAGGTGTCAGAGATGCTCTGATGGAGTACCTCATGAGCTGTAACTTATCCTAATTCCACCCCTTAATCTTTTTTACCTCCCCAGCCTTCCGTAGATACAAGTGAACGTTAAAGTGTTGATTTGAAAATAAACATGGATTAATAATTATTCTTGTTTGTTTAATGTACAGACATGCCTTATTACCAAGTTCATGTAAAAATGGCAAAACAAACACTGCTGCTGTGCTTCTATCACATATGCTGCGTTTTTTAGTGGCTGTAGTTTTAGAAAAACTGTATACTCTTTAATTTTTGTTTTTAACAAAGAACCAAAACCTACAACAAGAACTTTATATTTGTTTATGCATATATACATTAATCTATTTT
>NC_056513.1:40161197-40179108 GCF_014905685.2 Nematolebias whitei
TCAGCCAGAGACTTCTTCAGATCCCTTGTAAGACAGATGCTACAAGAGATCCTTCCTGCCCACAGCATCAGCATCTAGAACAACTCTTTAATGAAACCAGGATGAGTTACATTTAATTTCCCTCTGGGATTAATATTCTTTTTGTAATTTGATTTTTTTATATATATGTTACGTACATTACATAATAACCTACATTTGATTTGATATTTAACAACTCTTTCAGAGCTTATGCTTACCACGCAGCTCTTTAAATTAAGCTGTCGCAAATTATCTTCATGATTGAAGTGCTGTTAAGTAATATTAAGTTAGTGCTCCTTTGTACCACAGTGAAAGTCGTGGAGAGAATTTTTGACCTTGGGTGAAAGACACAGAAGCTGCTGGATCCACAAGATGGACATCATGGCCGAGGTGTTTGACATGCAATGACTGAAAACCTCCAGCAAGCTTACAGAACACCACAGCTTTATAACTTTAATCCCAGATTCCTTTTTTCATTGAATTGTGAGTGCTCCTCGGATGATTAGCGAAACGTCTTCAGTTTTAAAAAAAAGTCCTGTGGTTTTGTTTTTATATTTTTTGGGGGGGGATTTGCCGTGTCAAGGATAACTGAGAATCTTCACCAGCATTGTTACAGGTAAAAAAACAATTACTTCACTTATCTACACTATGGACGTAAAAAAACACTGTAAGCACTTCACTTTTGATGATCAGATGGAAGCTCAAGACTTGAAAATGTTTCTTTTATTAGAAATAAAGACCTGTACAAAAAAAACAATTATACACTAATTATATATGCAACATGCATATTTATGCAATATGCATTTGTGGGCTTACCTTGCAGGATCTACATTTCTATAGATCAACTATGATCTACTCTAAATATTTTTAAACATGTCTGTTTGCCATGGAACGGGCAATGGATTCCAGCACCCCAAGGAGTGCCTGACTGAAAGCAGCACTCTGTTCAGCCTCCTGCCTTTGCTGTGCTGCTTCCTCTCTGCGAACATCTGCTTCCTCTCTCCTCAAGGCCATCTCCTCCCTCCTAATTGCTTTCTCCTGCTTCCTCGCTGCTGCAGCTTCTTCTTGCCTTGCTTTTTTGGCATCTTCACAAATAAAATGGAAGTGCTCCTCTCTCTGCTTCCGGTTCATCTCCTCTTGTTCTGTATGTGCAGAAACAAAGCTCTCTGCTGCACTTGTTGATCTGCGCTTTCTATTGCCTAGGAATAACACACAAGAAAATGGCTGTTAGATGATGAAGTACAGGTAGAGTTTTTAAATAAATTATTTACATTAAAGTTCCTGCTAATTTCAAAAGGTGTTTGTTTACAAGATCAGAAATGATTCTGTTCATAAAGCAGTCTAGTATTTTAATGATAGTAAGCAGGTGGGCATAAATAAACTACATGTAGTCATTTACAACGGTTTGTGCTAATTTAGAAAAAGAACAGAGCATCGTTAATCTGAACAAAAATCACTACACCCTGTATAATTTCAATAATAAACTTCATAAATGAAAGTTTAATAATAAATGAATAACTAAATTTAACATTTATACATTACAACTGAATAAACAAGTAGTTTGAATACATGCAAGGTGTTTTACAACAAAAACAAAACAACATTCATATCAACATGATCAATGTGATGTTAAACACGATTGTTGCTTCTTACCTAGTAACGGGTGCTGTTTGGTGCCGCTCTGCTGCGTGTTGCCCGGTGGTGTGGATGTGCCCGGTGGCGTGCATGTACTCGGTGGTGTAGATGTACTCGGTGGTGTAGATGTACTCGGAGCTGGTGTGGTCGGGAAGGGTCAGAAGCGGGGAGGATTGGACAGTCAAAAGCAGAATCTGGCGAACCTTCATGTTCAGTGGGACTTTCTGCATCAAAATAAGAGTGGAAAAACAGCAACAGAGTACAGTTAGCAATGATGCTAACTAATGACGACGTAACCGTGTCAGCCTTGTTTGTTCAGAGTACTTTCAGAAAACGCAAAGAAACGGTTGCATGAGGAAAAGGAAATATGCTTAAAGTAAATAAAATACACTCACCATCAACTATTAGGTTTTTAAGCTTTCCTCTTTCCTCTAATTTGCTTTGGAAGCCCTGCACCGCCATCTGCGCAGACACCTCTTGAAAAATCTTTTCATTTCGTTTCGTTCCATCTAGCTCGCGCTGCACTTGTTCATCGGCCAGCAAACAGAGAAATGCCTGAACTTCAGCATTCGACCACGGTTGTGCCATGATTATTTGTTTTACCTTATAAAATATTCCAAAATAAGCTCCTCCGATTTCTTGTTGTCTGTTATGCGGGTGAAAAAGAAAATGGTGGATTGTGATTTCCGTGGAAGACTGAATCTCCGCCCTCCACCAATGAATACGCCCCCTGACCAATCAGTGACCTACAGTGCGCTGATGTCACAACTAGACCCTACAAGAACCAGACCTGGGACCTCAGTGATTTAGGTCCCAAAAATGGGGTGGGTTCCACCGTTAAAGGCATTGTTGATAAATCCTGCAATCGGCCACAACTAGTTACATAGGAGTACCAAAAAGACCCGTGGATAAGGGGCTTAAGTGACTGAGTGGTGTCCTGAACGCGGTTTTCCACTCGTCACCTTCTTTAATTTGTACCAAGTGGTAAGCGTTCCTAAGGTCAAGTTTGGAAAATATGGTTGCAGATTGGAACTGCTCCTGGATAGAATCGATTAAGGGCAATGGGTACTTGCTTTTGTTGGTGATATTATTTAAACCATGGTAGTCAATGCAGGGTCTCAGCTTCTTGTCCTTCTTGGAGAAAAAGAAAAACCCCGCTCTTAGAGGTGAAGTGAAAGGGCATATAATGCCAGAGTCTAAAGACTCATTAATATATTTTGTATATATTAATATATTTATCATACTCTCTCTTTCTGGACCAGAGAGGTTGTAGGGCCGACTAGTGGGGAGAGGAATGCCCTGCAACAAGTCAATAGAGCAGTTGTATGGTTGGTGAGGTGGAAGGGATAAGGCCCTCACTTTGCTGAACACGGGGGCAAGGTCCTGATACACTGGGGGAACGTTAAAAAGGTCTATCTCCTGATTAGGAGGTTCAGGACCCATGTGTGTAGAGATGGCGGACCGGAGGCAATGTTTGAGACACTTATTACTCCACATCTCCATACACCCAAGCTCCCAGTTGACATTGTGGTTCAAAATATCCTGATGCATGCTCAATAATCCAGGTAGAAAAATCTAAAAAAGTTAAATCTGGTCCTCTGGACAATCAAAAAAAAACAAAAACAAAGCAAAACAACAAAAAAAATGTAGAAAAGTTTCGTCTCTCGTCCGAGAGACTTCCTCAGTCAGTCAGACTGAGGAAGTCTCTCGGATGAGAGACGAAACTTTTCTACATTTTTGTTGTTGTTTTGCTTTGTTTTTTTTTGTTTTTATTGTCCAGAGGACCAGCTTTAACTTTTTTAGACATTGGGGTTGTGTTCTCTGAGCCAGGGATAACCGAGAATTAATTGAGGTTTAGGAGAGTCAAACACAATGAAACTGGATGTTTCATGATGATTCCCATATATTATGAGGTGAATATCTGTGGTTTTGAGGTGAATCTGGGCTAAAGTGTCACTGGTAATACCAAAGACAAACACTGGAGGGATCTCTCGGGTAGGGAGAGAATTATTAACCAGGTTAGAGCTGATCAAGTTTTGCTCTGTGCCAGAATCGATTAAAGCTGACACGGGCAAACATTTCTGGTCAATCTGCAGGATTGTGGGTAATTCAAGTTGGACTGGGGGAGAAAGAGTGGAGGTACCCACCAGTATCTCCCTTTTTAATGGTGGGCATTTTCGTTTCCCCATAGCAGGCACTTGGCAAAGAAGTGGCCTGGATTACCACAATAAATGCAGGAATTAGAATTCATTTGTCTTAGTTTCTCCTGTAGTGAACTAAGCCTCAGGTCTCAAATCTGGCCTTGAGGGCCTTCCTGGGACAAGAACTGTATTTCATTGATTTGAGTCCAGAAACACAAGATTAAGTTCATCCAGAGACTTTCTAAGTGTCCTGCACTGATCAATTGAAAGAACACTCTCTTTTTTATTATCATTACTATTTTACAAATTTCTTGATAATCAAAGTGTGTTTAGTTCAAACCATTGTTAAATGTTGAAGTGAACTACTCAATTTAAATCAACTGTGAAACAGTATTAGTGATTTTTTAATCCTCATTCAAAGTGGAAATCAAGTTGGAATGTGTTACGGAGTAATTCATGCATTTTCTGATTTTCTGTCTGAAATGAGCAAGTTGTGATGTCGGTCAAATGTCGGAGTCAAACGCAAAACAAGTTGTTGGAACGAACTGTCATGTTTTTAAATCCTCTCAGACGTAAATAGAGAAGCTGGCACCTGTTTTCCCCCAACTCGCCTAAACATTTCACTCGTCTGTCTCAAAAACATCTTCAGTCTGTTCCAAAACATTCTTTCTGTTTTTCTGACTTTTAATAACCTCTTACATCACTAAAACACACCCCTGTCTGGTCGATTGACCAATCAGGGACTTTCCAAATGAACCGGAAATAGAACTCTTTAAATGTCGGCACTTCCTAGTCGAGTGGAGTTGAGTGCAGTCGAGCCCAGTCGAGTTCAGTTCGGAGAGCAGTACCGAACGGAAGAAGTGCTGGAGAGAACAGGAGTTCCAGACATGATCCGGAGTTCTTCCGAGTCTCGTGGGAATTATGCAATCTTCCACATCTGAGTGGAACTCTGATGGACTTACAACTCATGTGAGTCCAACCGGGAGGTGAATGTGTGTCGAACAAGTACCGTCACTACTTCGGATGATTCACAGCTGTTCCTACGGAGACGCTGAAAGGGTGCGTTAAATGGAACTCCGTACCAGTGGAGACACCTGCTACAGGTAAAGAGTCGATTTATACCACCTAAGTGTACCGAGGAGGAAGCTGGGATCTTAACGGAGCGTGCCGTTCTGATACCGACACACAACAACCCCTCGTCCATCTTCTCTCTCAATTTAAACTTCATTTTCCCATCTTTAAAACTCTTCTATCCTGCTAGCAAATCATTCCAGATATTTTCAGAAATGTCTGTTGTAATGCTTGAAATGGGGAAACCATGGCCGTATGGTTTCCTCCTTGTAAAACTTGCTAATTAATTATGTTGTTGTTGAAATCAATTTGCCAAATTAATGTAAATGTTTGATGTTAAACTTTGATTCTGTTAATAAATGACCGCATTCATTTGATAGGTCAAAGAAAATTAACGTCTCACGTTACATTTATTAAATTCAATGCACGATATTATTCAGTCCAGAAAAATGAATGAATCCGTTTAATTTATGGATAATATATCACGATATATGTTCATCTACACTCCTCAGGAGAGAGGCAAGTTTGCCCCACCTGCATGGGCTCAGGATCAGGTAACGTGGGGGATTGTAAAGGTGGACCTGATCAAGGGTTTTTAAACCCAGAAGTGTTGGGCGATTGGGACTTGTAGTGCATAGTTGAGGGTTTGTATGTGTGACGCTCACCTAACGACGTGATGAATCCGGAAGTGGAGGAGTTATGGGAGTTGTAATCTTTCTCTCTCTTGCGCTCCCGAAAGCGCTCATCTATGGCGACCGCCAGGTCCACAAGCTCATCAAACCCCTCTGGCTCATCTCGAGCTGTGATTTGGTCCTTAGTAATTTCAGACAGGGAATTCAAAAAGGTACCTTGTAAGGCAGATTTGTTTCAAGTCGTCTGGGCAGAGAAGATGCGGAAATCGAGCGCTTGTTCTGCGACAGGTCATCGGCCATGACGTAATCCTAGAAGCCGTTTTATGGCACTGGGTTCCCACAGGGGACAGTCAAAAATCCTACGAAACTCATTTAAGAATAATTCAAAAGGGACAGACTCCATGGGAGTGTAAATATGAATTGGCCCACATGAGTGGATCGCCCTTGAGCTGACTGACGAAGTAGGTGATCTTTGCAAAACTTGTAGCGTAGAGTTGGGGAGCTCCTTTGAATATCAGTTTACACTGGAGGAGGAATCAAGGCAGTGATCAGGGTCTCCTGAGAAATATTCAGAGGGTTTAACCATTACCTGCTGCGATGAGGTGTCAGAGACAGGTTTCGTCCTGGGAGGACTTGACGTTGGTGAAGCGGAGGAAGCTGCAGGAGGAGAAGAGGCAAGTTTTTGATTTATGGAGAAAACCATAACTCTGAGCTTCTGCATGTTCTTCTGGGAGGTTAATTGTTGCGTGAGGACTTGTTGGAGCATCTCCTCTAATTTGCTAACGCGCTCCACTTGAGAAGAGAAAGCCTGCTGGTCCATGGTCTCGTTCTGGGTCTTATTTGGCCAGAGCATGTCTGTTACAACTCGGGGAACCCAGAATGATACGAGACAATGAAAACAAGGCAAGAGTCAAGGATACAAATTGACAGTGTTTATTTATGTACAGTGTAAGCAGTAGATCAGCTAGAGCCCTAAGGAGGAAGGAGAGGGTCAGGAGGCTCTGGTTGGTAAATGGTAAATGGACTGTACTCATATAGTGCCTTTCTATCTTATCGAGATACACAAAGCGCTTTACACTACATTCTGTGTCCTCATTTACCCATCCATACAGCACTCTACTAGATCTCTACAAAGCTAATTGAACAAATCATTCTAAAGAAACTAATCAGAGCTTTATCACATTCATACACCAATGGGACACACATCATAGGCAACGAGGGGTTCAATGTCTTGCCCAGGGACACTTCGGCATATGACTGCTGTTGGATTTGAACCTCCATCTCTCGTATTGGAGGACGACTGCTCTAACCACTCAGCCACAGCCGCCCCTGGTGAATAGAAGATGATGGTATTGATCCAGTAGTTTTGTCTTACAGTTTGGAGGATGGCCGAGGGTGTTCCAAAGAGGGCTCCGGAAATGAAGGTGAAGGCATGTGGCTAGAAAGCAAGGCACGAGCAACCAGGAGAGGAGCCACTAGGGGAACCAAGGCACAACAGGAACTGAAGAGTGGGACCGAAGGAGGACCAAGGCTCAGCAGGATCCAAAGAAGAAGGTAAGCTGTAACCACAGGAGAAGGTTTTAGTATTTTTGCACGAGGGACAAACATAGGTGTGTACCATCAGTGGCTAATGCTCCACCTATGAGTAACATCCAACTGCAGCCTTGTGTAGGGTGGAACCTCATCAAGGAGATGACCGTCAGGTGTTGCTGATTGGTGGCCATCTTGGAGAGGGAAGCTGCAGCAGATGGTACTCTCACACTTACTGTATTACTGTTTACCAATTATTTGCTCATCCTTCTCAATTTACAATTCACTTCTCCTTCAACAGCTTAAAAAAAATAACAAAAATACATCTAACCATGTTGTTCAGCCAGGATTTTCTGCTATAACTTTTAATGGCAGTACATTGTACAGCATAGGCAATCCTAAAAAAGGAGGAGTTTCATTGTTAAATAAACCCATAGAGATTGTGTACAAACTCCGCCCAGTTGGCAGACTTTTTCATCCATTGGCCTGGAGCGAAACATATATAATATGGACTTGTTGACATGTGACACCTCTTGACACATACTATTGGGAATAAATATATTTTTTAATAGTTCAGTAATTTTAATCTTCATATCTCTGTAGGCCCAACCAGCCACTAGGGAGCTTAAGCCAATAAATCTCTTGCACATTCTCCAAGCTTGGGTAAATGGGGAGGGTTGTATCAGGAAGGGCATCCATTCATCCATCCATCCATCCATCCATTATCTTCCGCTTATTCCGAAGTTGGGTCGCAGGGGCAGCAGCTTGAACTGGGAGGCCCAGACATCTCTTTCCACAGCCACCTCTTCCAGCTCTTCTGGGAAGATTCCAAGGCGTTCCCAGGCCAACTGAGAGAAACAGTCTCTCCAGCGTGTCCTGGGTCTTCTCTGGGGTCTCCTCCCAGTTGGACATGCCTGAAGCACCTCCCTAGGGAGGCGCCCAGGGGGCATCCTTACCAGAAGCCTGAACTTCTCACCCAATCTCTAAGGGAAAGTCCAACTACCCTGCGGAGAAAATTAATTTCAATCGTCTGTATTCGCAATCTCATTCTTTCAGTCACTACCCAGAGCTCATGACCATAGGTGAGGGTAGGAACATAGACCGACAGGTAAACAAAGAGCTTTGTCTTACAGCTCAGCTCTCTCTTCAACACAACGGACCGGTACAGAGTCTGTAATACTGCAGATGTTGCACCAATCTGTCTGTCAATCTCACACTCTATTTTTTCCTCACATGTGAACAAAATTCCGAGCTACTTGAACTCCTCCACTTGCGGCAGAACCTCACCCTCAACTTAAAGGGAGCAACCCACCCTTTTCCGTTTGAGGACCATGGCCTCAGATTTGGAGGTGCTGATTCTCATCCTAGACGCTTCACACTTGGCTGCAAACTGCTCCAGTGAGAGCTGAAGATCATGGCACAATGATGCCAACAGGACCGCATCATCTGCAAAGAACAGAGATGGAATTCTGAGTCCACCGAATCGGAAACCCTCCGCCAGCTGGCTGCACCGAGAAATTCTGTCCATAAAAGTTATGAACAGAATGGGTGAAACGGGCAGTCATGGTGGAGTCCAACTCCCACCCTGAAGGGGTCCGACTTACTGCCGGCAATGCGAGCCAAACTCTCGCACCGCTTCTATAGGGACTAAACAGTCAGTAACAACGGGTCTCCAATCCCTTACTCATGGAACACCCCCCCCCCCACACACACACACACACACACACACAATGTACCCTGAGGAACACGATCGAATGCCTTTTCCAATTCCACAAAACACATGTAGATTGGATGGGCAAACTCCCATTACCCCTCAAGGACCTTAGTGAGGGTAAAGAGCTGATCTAATGTTCCACAGCCAGGATGGACCCCACATTGTTCCTCCTGGATTTGAGGTTTGACCAACAATCAGAATCGCTTCTCCAATATCCCTAAATAGACCTTACTAGGGAGGCTAAGGAGACTGACGCCCCTATAATTGGAGCACACCCTCCGGTCCCCCTTTTTGAAGAGGGGAACCACCACCCCAGTCTGCCGTTCCAGTGGCACTGCCCTCAATGTCCACATAATGTTGCAAAAGTGTGTCAGCCGAGAGAGCCCCACAACATTCAGAGCCTTAAGGAAATCAGGGTGAATCTCATCCACAAAGGGTAGAGTGCCCTCTCTGAGTCAGGGAGGAGGCCCTACCCCAAGTGGAGGAGTTCAAGTATCTTGGGGTCTTGTTCACGAATGAGGGAAAAATGGAGCGTGAGATCGATAGGCAAATAGGTGCAGCGTCTGCAGTGAAGCAGGCGCTGTACAGGTCTGTCGTGGTGAAGAGAGAGCTGAGTCAAAAGGCGAAGCTCTAAATTTACCGATAGATCAACGTTCCTACCCTCATCTATGGTCACGAACTTTGGGTTGTGACCGAAAGAATGAGATCTCGGATACAAGCGGCCGAAATGAGTTTTCTCCGCAGGGTGTCTGGGCTCTCCCTTAGAGATAGGGTGAGAAGCTTGATCATCCGGGAGGGAATCAGAGTAGAGCCGCTGCTTCTCCACGTCAAGAGGAGCAAGTTGTGGTGGCTTGGGCATCTGTTTAGGATGCATCCTGGACACCTCCCTGGTGAGGTGTTCCGGACATGTCCCACTGGAAGGAGGCCCAGAGGAAGACCCAGGACACGCTGGAGGGACTGTGTTTCTCGGCTGGCCTGGGAATGCCTCGGGATTCCCCCAGAAGAGCTGGCCCAAGTGGCTGGGAAGAGGGAAGTCTGGGCCTCCCAACTTAGGCTGCTACCCCCGCGACCTGACCCCGGATAAGCGGAAGAAAATGGATGGATGGATTTCATCCACTCCCAGAGCCCTGCTGTCTCCGAGCTTTTTAACTACTTCGGTGACCTCAGCCACAGTTATGGACGGATCAACCCCAAAGTCCCTCGACTCAGCTTCCTCCATGGAAGATGTGCTAGTGGAATTGAGAAGGTCTGAGAATTATTCCCTCCACCTCCTGACGATATCACTGGTTTAGGTTAACAGCAGCCCACCTTCACTGAATACAGTGTTAGTAAAGTGCTGATTTCCCCTCCTCAGCCGCCTGATGGTTTGCCCGAATCTCCTCGGAGCCGACTGATAGTCTCTATCCAAGGTCTCACCAAACTCCTGCCACATCTGAGCTTTTATCTCAGCAACAGTCAAGGCTGCATATCGCTTGGCTCTCCGGTACTCCTCAGCTGCCTCCAGAGTCCCACTGGCCCGATAGGACTCCTTCTTCAGCTTGACAGCCTCCCTAACCCGGAGTGTCCATCACTGAGTTTGTGGATTGCCACTGCGAGAAGCACCAACAACCTTGCGGCCACAACTCAAGGCAGCCACCTCAACAAGCGAGGCGTGGAACATGACCCACTCATTTTCAATGTCCCCCACCTCAGCTCTCCCGGAGGTGTGAGTTGAAGATCTCTGACGGGTTCTTCTGCCATGTATTCCCAGCAAACCCTCACTACACGTTTGGGTCTACCGGATCTGTCAGGCATCTTCCCTTGGCATCTGATCCAACTCACTACCAGGTGGTGATCAGTCGACAGCTCAGCTCCTCTCTTCACACGAGTGTCCAAAACAAAGAGCTGCAAATCAGCTGACAAGACTATGAAGTCAATCATCGATCTATGACCTAGGGTGTCCTGGTGCCAAGTGCACTTATGTGCGAACATGGTGTTCACGATGGACAAACTATGACTAACACAGAAGTCCAACAACAGAACATCGCTCGGGTTCAGATCAGAGAGGCTGTTCCTCCCAATCATGCCCCTTCAGGTCACACTGTCATTACCCACGTCGGCATTGAAGTCCCCCAGCAGAATAAAGGAGTCCCCAGCTGGCACACCTTCCAGCACCCCTACCAAGGACTCCAAGAAGGCCGGATACTCTGAACTGCAGTTGGGCGTATAGGCACAAAAAAAAAGTCAGAGCCCGTCCCCCCACCCGAAGGCAAAGGGAAGCCACCCTCTCATCTACCGGGGAAAACTCCAACACACAGGCACCAAGTCGGGAGACTACAAGTAGACCCATACCAGCTCGACGCGTCTCACCATGGGCAACTCCAGAGTGGAATAAGGTCCAGCCCCTCTCAAGGAGATTGGTTTCAGAGCCCATGCTGTGCGTTGAGGTGAGCCCAACTGTATCAGTACCTCTCAACCTCGCGCACAAACTCAGGCTCCTTCCCTGCCAGAGAGGTTACATTCCATGTCCCAAGAGCCAGCTTTGGTAAGCCAGGTTCAGAGCGCCAAGGTCCCCGCCTTTGGCCACTGCCCATAGCATCATGCACCCAACTTTTATGGCCCTTCCTGCAGGTGGTGGGTCCACAAGAAGGCAAACCCATGCTGCTCCTTCGGGCTGAGCCCGACCGGGCCCCATGGGTAGAGACCCAGCGAGCGCCTGGTGATCAGATCTCATGGCATCCAATGCAAAATACTTTTGCCAAAACTAACATGCGCGTTTTCCTGATTCATGCTAACATGCAACAACGAACATGCAAGTTCATCTAAGTGACACCATACCAGATCAGTCAAGGTCCGGGTTAACAATGACCGCCAATGGTGCTGTTGACAAAAAGGGTGCAGCAGAAATTATGCTACTATTAGCTGAAGACCACAAGAAGGGAAACATATCAGGAGACAAAGGGAGACAAGGGAATTAAAGAATGTAAGTGGTAACTCTAAATGTGGCGACAATGACAGACAAAGTTAGAGAGCTGACTGACATGATGCAGAGAAGGAAGGTAGATGTTTTATGTATCCATAAGACCAAGTGGGAGCTCAGCAAAGCTTATAGCATTGGATCAGGGTTTAAACTGTTTTACCATAGGTCCTTAAGGAGGAGTTGCCTAAATATGTATTAGAGGTGAAAAGGGGGCCGAGATGGGGTAGAGGAGCAACCAGCTCGGGACCCGAAAGTCCCAGGTTCGATCTCCAGTGATTGCACATCTCGTGGTGTCTTTGAGCAAGACACCCTATCCCCAATTGCTCCCCGGGCACTTCCAATAGCTGCCCACTGCTCCATCTGGGGGTGGATGGGTTAAATGCAGAGAGCCAATTTCGCCACTGTATGGGGACATACCATGATGACAACACATACACATTATTAAGTGTGTCAGAGTGATGTGTTTGAAGGTAGACAGTCTAGGTAGAGGGAAATTAGAAAGATGATGTTGAATGTTGTCAGTGGTTATGCTCCACAGGACGGTTTTGACATACAGGGCAAAGACAAATTCCCAAAAAAGAAAGACAAAGGGGGGCGAGCTGCTCCCCAGAAAATTTGAAATAAAGTAGACATGATTTCTTACAATTTGGTGTAGTTTAATGAGTTGTTAAACATCTGTGTTTACCTATATTTGCAACATTCCGCTTCTGTCAAGCATCCTCCCTCCTTCCCCTTACTTGACGGTTCTGAGCCTGACACTGTCCCTGCTTGTTGTTGTCCGACTCCACATGTGAAACCTCCAGGCGCCTGGCTGCAGCTGCCTGTGGGCTCCTGTACATGTACGACTGCCTGGTTAGCTCAGCACTCACCCCAACCACTATTTTAGGGGCAGAGATTTTTTGAAGGGTATATTTAGAAATGTTTCTTGAAGTGGCAGCTGAAATGCTTGTAAGTGGCTGTTGTTTAAAATGAGTGTTTATGTAATTATTTTCAGTTTATGTATCCAGATCAAATCGAGCACTGAGCAACAGCAATTAGAGAGACAAGTAGGAAGGTACTTGGTGTGTCATCTGGACAGAAAATAGACAATAAGGAAACCTGGTGGAAGAATAGTGAAGTGCAGGAAGCTATTCAAAGAAAGAGATTAGCCAAGAAAAAATGGGAGAGTGAATGACTGACAAAAGTAGACATGAATATAAAGAGGCAAAGGCAAAGCAGAAGGCGTATGATGAGTTGTATGGCAGGTTGAACACTAAAGACCATGAGAAGGACTTGTACCTATTGGCGAGAGAGAGGAATCAGGCTAGCAAAGATGTGAAGCAGGTTTTTGGTCACCCAAAAATATATTGTTTCATCAGTTGAAATTATGTAAATTTTATGATTTGGTTGAATATAGTATTTTACAAGTCATGTATAAAGTTCATTAAAAGTATTACCCCCAAATATTCAATAAAATTTGTTTAAAAAAGAGTCATTATAACCTTGAGCGAATGGAAATGTTTGTAAAACTTCCATTTAGAACTAGTCTGAAGGAGCGCTGCATTGTAATTCAGGGAACAGGATTGTGGAATTGCCTTGATATCAACATAAAATCTTCTAAAACAATATATGTGTTTCAATTCAATTTTAATTTAGTTTAATTACATAGGGCCAAATCACAACAAAGTTCTCTCAGGGCACTTTACAGAAACATTCACATAAAAGCCAATTAGTAAAGTTCTCTATCTAAGGAATCCTGCAGACAAGATGAATCTTGGCTTCGTTGCAGTCTCCCATCCTGAGCAAGCACAGTGGAGACAGTGGAAAGAAAAAAACTCCCTTTAAAAGGAAGAAACCTTCAGCAGAACCAGCTCAGGACAAGCGGCCATCTGCTTTGACCGGCTGGTTTGAGAGGACAGGGAGGAGAGACAAATGAACACAGAATGGTAGGTCCAGATACAGGTCCAAGTCCAGATATAGGTCCAGGTCCAGATATAGGTCCAGGTCCAGATATAGGTCCAGGTGTAACTGAAAGACAAAAAAACCCCACATGTTAAGGATAGAAAAAAAATTACAAATGTTGAGCAGAATAAGTAAAGACAGCAGCAGAGTGAAAAGTGTGGTCAGTTTGTCCTCCAGCAGTCTAAGTCTATAGCAGCAGAACTAAGGGACAGCTCAGGAAACCCAAGCCGACCCTAACTTTGATAACAGGTTGTTTTAAATGTGCTCTATAAATAAAGTTGACTTGATTTGACTTGACTCCATTGGCTCCCTGTCAAATCCAGAATAGAATTCAAAATCTTACTTCTAACCTACAAAGCTCTCAACAACCTAGCTCCATCTTATGTTACAGATCTTATTGTTCCATATTTTCCTAACAGAGCACTTCACTCTCAGACTGCAGGTTTACTTGTGGTTCCTAGAGTTTACAAAAACAGAATGGGAGGAAGATCCTTCAGTTCTCAGACTCCTCTCTTGTGGAACCAACTTCCAGTTTCTGTCCGTGAGGCTGACACATTATCCAGTTTTAAAACTAGGATTAAGACTTTCCTTTTTGATAAATCCTATAGTGCTTAACAACAACAACAACGACAACAACAACAATCAATGAGTAAATTAAAGAGAAAAATATATAAACATATATATACAATACACTAATAATGATAAAAACTGAAGAATTAATAAAAAGCATTTAAAACATAGGGTCACAGATTACAAAACACTAGATCAATTTACACTGTATGAAATGCCTGAGAGAACAGATGTGTTTTTAGCAGGGATTTGAAGTGAGGAAGGGAGGTGGTCTGCCTGATGTTGGGGGGCAGGTTGAAGGGAGGTGGCCTGCCTGATGTTGGGGGGCAGGTTGAAGGGAGGTGGCCTGCCTGATGTTGGGGGGCAGGTTGAAGGGAGGTGTCCTGCCTGATGTTGGGGGGCAGGTTGTTCCAGAGTTTGGGGCCATGACTGAAAAAGCCCGATCTCCTCTGAGCTTCTTGTTTTTGGATCAGCCAAAAGCAGCTGATCAGATGATCTCAGGGCCCGAGAGGGAACGTAAGGTTCCAGAAGCTCAGAGAGGTAAAGGGGTGCGAGGCCATTTAGGTATTTGAAGGTCAACAGAAGAATTTTAAAAACTATCCTCGTATGAACAGGGAGCCAGTGAAGGGAGGACAGAACTGGAGTAATATGTTCAGATCTATGAGTTAAAAGCCGAGCAGCAGCATTCTGGATTAGCTGAAGACGTGAGATGGAGGCCTGGCTGACCCCAGCACAGAGTGCGTTGCAATAGTCCAATCGGGTCGTGACAAAGGCGTGGACTAGTTTCTCAAGGTCGGGTCTGGACAACACTGGCTTGAGTTTAGCTACCTGTCTGAGTTGGAAGAAGCTTTTCTGTAGAACAGAGTTAATTTGTTTGTCAAACTTGAAGTCAGAGTCTAAAACCATCCTGAGATTTTTACCAGACTGCTTCAGATATGGCTGAAGAGAGTCCAGGTTGACAGGATCAGTGGTGGCAGTTGAGCTAGGGCTAAAAACAATGACTTCAGTCTTGTCATTGTTAAAACTTAAGAAATTTGAAGCCATCCAGGCCTTAATGTCATCCAGACATTTTAACAGCGGGTGAATGGAGCAAACACTTGCTGGTTTCACAGGCAGGTAGATCTGGCAGTCATCAGCATAGCAATGGAATGAAAGACCATGTTTCCTCAGGATGGACCCCAGTGGGAGCAAATAAAGTGAGAACAGAAGGGGTCCAAGAATTGAACCATGTGGGACCCCACAAGAAAGAGGTAATGAGGCGGATACATTATTACCAACCTTGACACAGAAACTCCTGCCACTCAGGTATGAGCGGAACCATTCTAATGTAGCATCTGTGATCCCAACCCACTGTTCCAGCCGTGATATAAGGATACTGTGGTCAACAGTATCAAAAGCAGCAGTAAGGTCCAGGAGCACAAGTACCACAAATTGACCAGAATCGTTTGAGATCATAATATCGTTACAAACCCTTACTAATGCTGAGTACCACAAATTGACCAGAATCGTTTGAGATCATAATGTCGTTACAAACCCTTACTAATTCTGTTTCAGTGCTGTGAAGTTGCTTAAAACCAGATTGAAAAATTTTGAAGATTCTGTTCTCATTCAAAAACTTGTTTAATTGAATGAAAACTATTTTCTCCAGGATTTTGGACAGGAAGAGAAGTTTTGAGATTGGTCTGAAATTTGAGCAGGTCGAAGGGTCAAGTCCAGGTTTCTTAATTAACGAATGAACTACTGCATGTTTGAAAACATTGGGTACCACACTTGTCACAATACTACTATTTATAATAGTAAGAACAGAGGGTCCAATCGTGGGTAGAACTTGTTTGAAAAACGATGCAGGAATGGGGTCAGCGGGGGAACCAGAGGGTTTCATCTGACCAATGACTTTGTTTAGAAATGGGAGTGAAATGGGTTCAAACTGTTTGAAGACAGCTGAGCAAGGGACAAAGACAGAGGGGTCAGTTGTGGACTGGGGGATGGATGACCTAATCAACTCTACCTTATCAGCAAAGTATCTGGTAAAGTTGTTGCAGATGTCAACGGAGGCCTCCATGCTGGCAGACCGAGGACCAATGGAGACCAATGGAGAGAAACTAAAACTGGAGAGATATGCTCTCTCCTACTACAGTAGCTCCAGTTAAGACTCTGGCAGCAGCATTTTGGATCAACTGAAGATGTTTTAAAGAAGTATTTGGACACCCAGATAATAAACCATTGCAATAGTCCAGTCTAGACGTGACAAATGCATGGACCAGTTTTTCTGCATCATCTTTAGATCAGATGTTTCTAATGTTAGTGATATTACGCAGGTGGAAGAAGGAGGTTCTAGTAACGTTTTTAATGTGGGGGATAAAAGACATGTCCTGATCAAAAATATCACCAACATTTTTAACATTAGAGCTGGAGGACAGATTAATGCATCTAAGGAGGGAGAAAAACTGAAACATTCATTCCTAAGGTGCTCAGGTCCAAAAACCAAAACCTCAGTCTTGTCTGTTCAACAGGAGAAAATTAAGGGTCATCCAGGTTTTTATGTCTTTAAGACATGCTTGTAGTCTAAGTAGCTGATTGGATTCATTGGGTTTAATGGACAAATATAACTGTGTATCATCAGAATAACAATGAAAATTTATCCCATGCTGTTTAATAAGTTCACCTAATGGAAGCATATATAAAGTAAAGAGTATTGTTCCAAGCACTGAGCCCTGTGGAACTCCATGACTAACTTTGGTGTATGAAGAAGATCTATTATTTACATTTACAAACTGGAATCTATCAGATAGATATGATTTATACCATTTTAGAGCTGTTCTTGTAATTCCAATATAATATTCAAGCCTCAATAGTAAAATATTAATAAGTTATCATTAAATTTGAAAAAACAAACTACATGATATTTAGTAATGGAAAGAAAATGATCAACGTCCCATTGAGAATTGACAGTATTGAAGTTCATAGTTAAATAATTTTGGGGGGGGGTGTTGTTATTGATGAGAAGCTGACATATAAATCTCATGTAAATTACTCAAGAATAAAAATAGCAAAATCAAATGCGTTACTGTATAAAGTTAAAGAGTTTTTGAATGACAAAGCTTTGTATATATTGTATAATGTAATGGTTGTTCCATATTTAATCTATTGTATTGAAGTTTGGGGAAAAGCATGCAAAACAGTTACAAATCCTATTTTTATTTTACAAAAAAACTTATTAGTAGGAAGTGTCATGGTCACAAACAATTATTTCAATCATAATAATGTTCTAATTCTAATACAAAACACACACTAAGCTACTTCATATATATTTTTTTAACAATTCAACTTTGATCTTTTTCTTAAATGTGCACATTGACTTGACATTTTTCACATCACTCTCTAGAACATTCCACAATCCAACTCCTTGGATTGAGGTAGACCTTCCCTTCAGACTAGTTCTGAATGTTGGTTTGACAAATATCTCTATCCCCTTAAGATTATAACAACTTTGTCTTTTAACAACATTTCTTTGGATATTTAATGGTAATGTGTTATTTTGAGCCCTATACATAACTGATAAAATACTGTAATCTACCAAATCATGGAACTTCAATAAGTTCAGTTGATAAAATAATGTGCTTGATGGGTGACTGTAATGCTTTCTGGTGATGATTCTTACAGCTCTTTTCTGTAAAATAAAAATAGGTTTTGTAAATGT
>NC_056513.1:40179208-40185047 GCF_014905685.2 Nematolebias whitei
GCCCGCGTCCACCCCAGACCCACCCAGGGACAGCCAGGTCACCAGGCCAGTAACCCATGTCCGCCGGTACAGACCGCCCAGAAGCCCGCATGCAGCCAGCACAGGCCATCACCCAGAACCACCAGAGCCACCTCCCCAGTCGGGCGCCACCGCTCCAGGCCCATGACCCCCCCCACGTCCCCAGCCCCGACACCCCACCCACACCGACCACCATGCCCCACGGGACAGAATCAAAGGGGACCACCCACCTCCACTACGTGTTGGAGCCGATTAAAGAAGTCCAGAGAGAATAGTCCGATGTGGGGGTACAGGCTGTCTCAAGACTGATGTAATCTAACAGAAGGTCTTTATACTGTTTAATACTAAGTGTATTTTTATTTTTCCAATTCATGAGTATAGTTTTCTTTGCTATACATAGGGCAGTGAGAATAATATGAATTGATTTTGTCTCCAAGGTGACATCATCTAAGTGGCCCAATAAGCAAACTGACGGAGAGAGTGGAATATTACATCTCAGACACTTTGATAAGTCCTCACATATCCGGCACCAAAACCTCTGAACAGGTGGACAGAACCAAAATGCGTGGATGTAATTGTCCGGAATATTGTCTGTACACTGTGAGCAAATATTAGATGATGCGAAACCCATCCTGAACATCCGTTGACCTGTATAGTGTACTCTATGAAGGATTTTGTATTGTATTAGTTGTAAATTCGAGTTTTTAGTCATCTTAAAAGTTCTCAGACAGATCTGCGACCAAAAGTTTTGGTCAAAATTAACTGACAAGTCTGTCTCCCATTTTACAATGGGAAGAGATATAGCTTCATCTATTTTACTGAGTTTCTGATAAACCTTAGATAGTAATTTGGGAGGGTTAAGATTAAGGAATTCTAATACACTTGTTGACATTTCAATCCTAGTGTTATTAAGGTTAAATTTATTTTTGGTTATAGATTTAATTTGTTGATATTCTAAAAATTTATTCTTATCAATCCCATATTGTGTAATTAATCTGTTAAATGGGATGTAGTCCACTTCTTCATATATATGTTCCAAATTTTCAATTCCTTTACACCTCCAACCTGGGAAGTTTATCATCTTATTCTGTTGTAGGATGTCAGGGTTGTTCCAGATGGGTGTACGTTTACATGGGATTAGTGAAGACTCTGTCATTTTAAGAAACTCCCACCAAGCTGTCAGAGAGGAGCTGATATTGATGCTTTTAAAGCATTCCTGTCGTTTTATGTTTGAGCTAATGAATGGAAGGTCCGAGATCATTATATTATTGCAAAGTGTCTGTTCTACGTCTAGCCAGGGTTCATCAAGGGGTGTGTGTTTTATCCATTTTGAGATGTATTCTAGCCTGTTGGCTAGAAAATAATAATAAAAGTTGGGTAATTCTAGTCCTCCTTTATCTTTGGATTTCTGTAGTGTTTTTAATCTAATACGAGGGCGTTTATCTTTCCACAGAAATTTAGAAATAGAGGAGTCCAGGGATCTAAACCAGTCAGATGATGGTTTATTTGGGATCATTGAGAATAAATAATTTATTCTAGGCAAAACCATCATTTTTATTGATGCGATCCTTCCCATGAGAGATATGGGTAAAGATTTCCATCTAGCCAGATCATCCTCAATTTTCTTTAAAAGTGGGGTGTGGTTTAGTTTTGTTAAATCTGCTAATTTAGGCGAAACTTTGATACCCAAATATGTAATATTCCCTGATTGCAGTTGTGTAGTAAGTGAATTGTTGAAAGAGCAATTAATTGGTAAAACTGTGGATTTTAGCCAGTTTATAGAGTAATCTGAAACTTTTGAGAAAGAGTTTATCAGTCCAATAACCTGAGAGATGGAGGTTTGTGAATGCCGGAGGAAGAGCAGCACATCATCAGCATATAGACTGATTTTGTGCTCTCTGTTCTTGCATTTTATGCCTTTAATATCTGTAGTTTGCCTGATTGCTGCGGCTAGCGGTTCGATGAAAATAGCAAACAGTGAGGGGGAGAGTGGACATCCCTGCCTGGTTCCCCTTTGCAGAGCAAAACTAGCAGATATTTGATTGTTTGTCCTAATGCATGCTGAAGGAGAACTGTATAATATTTGTAACCAATTTATGAAATAATTTCCAAAACCAAATTTATGTAAGGCTGCAAATAAAAATTTCCAGTTAACTCTATCAAAAGCTTTTTCTGCATCTAGAGAGAATATTGCAGTTTCAATATTTTTACTGTAAGAATAATCTATTAAATTAAATAATCTGCGTGAATTTGTGGATGAATGTCTCCCTTTTATAAAACCAGTTTGGTCTGGATGTATTATTAGAGGAGTTACCTTTTCTAATCTTTTTGAGAGGGCTTTACAAATTATTTTAAGATCAACGTTGATAAGAGATATTGGACGATAACTGGTAGGTAATACAGGGTCTTTGCCTGGTTTTAACAGGAGACTAATGTTGGCAGAATTTATATTTTTTGGAAGACTGTTACTTTTCTCAGTTTCTTGTAGCATTTTGTGAAATAGTGGAGCCAGGATATTCCAGAATTCTTTATAGAACTCTGCTGGGAATCCATCTGGACCTGGAGCCTTTTTATTGGACATGCTTTTAAGGGCTTCCTGGAGTTCCACTGGTGTCAGTGGTGAATCCAGCTCCATTGTTTGACTATCTGATAGTTTAGGAAGTGTTATTTTATCCAGGAATTCATTAATTTCATTATCTGATGGGTTTATCTGGGGCGAATACAAGTCTTTATAAAAATCTCTGAAAATGCTGTTAATTCTTTCAGGATCGTAAACTGTATTCCCAGTCGAGTCTTTAACACCAACTATAGTTGTTTTTTCCTTATTTATTTTGAGCTGTTTAGCTAGAAAGCTACCTGACTTATTGCTCTGTTCAAAATTTTCAATTCTAAGTCGTTGTATTAAGAATTGAGTTTTTTTGTTAATACATTCTTTTAATTCCAATTTTGCTTTACGCATTTTATCCAGCATTTCTTCATCTTGAGAGGCTTCTAACGATTTGATGGTTTCTTCTAGTTCCTGAATATGTTTATTTTCTTTTTTCTTCTTTTGTGATGAGAATGAAATTATTTTACCTCTCATTACAGCTTTACCTGCCTCCCAGAGAACAGATGCTGAAGTTCCAGGCACGTCATTATACTCCAGATATGAAGCCCACTCTTCTGTAAAATATTTGATAAAATCTACATCTTCAAGCAGTGATGTATTAAATCTCCAGTTTATACTTTTGGGGATTTCTTTTCTGTTTGCTAGATTTAAACAGACAGGAGCATGATCACTGACAGCTATAGGGTGAATCTCAGTGTCCGAGATGTCCGTCAACAACGAGCTGCTGACTAAAAAATAATCCAGACGAGAGTAAGAGTGATGGACAGAGGAGAAGAAAGTATACTCTCTACGATTCAGGTGAAGAGATCGCCATGCATCACAAAGTCCATAATCACTCATGTACTGTTTAACTAAATTTATGGACTGCCAACTGCGCTGAGTTCCTGCTCTACTACATCTGTCTAATTCTTCATTTAGACCAAAGTTGAGGTCACCTCCAAGTATAAGTGAGCAATCCAAGTGATCAGAAAGTGCTGAGAAAATTCATGAAAAAAGGAGGTGTCATCAACATTTTGGGCGTATATGCTGACAATATACAGCTTGTAGTTATTTATACAAAGTTGTATTATTAAATATCTACCCTCTGGATCTGTAACTGTGTCTAGTATTTTAAAATTAACATTTTTGTGTATTAATATTGCCACTCCCCTTTGTCTTGAGTTATAGCAGGAACAAAACACATAAGGAAACTCAGGTGATTTAAGATCATCTGCAGTTGTAATAGATTTATGAGTCTCTTGTAAAAAGACAACATCTGCCTGTAATCTTTTAAGCTGGTTAAAGATTCCTAATCTTTTTTGTTGAGTACTGGTTCCATTGACATTCCAAGTCACAAACCTTAATGTGCCCATAGTTGTGCGTGAGTAGCTAACGGTGACCAGCGCATGTCAGAATCAGAATAAACTTTATTGGAATTGCACCGACGTACAACGCGAATATGTACGTACAGTCGTCCGAAAGATGGGCGGAGTGGACGAAGCTGCAACTGTAGAAAGTGCGGCCATTTTATCCTTATCAGATAATAATATTAGATCTGGAAAAACTAAAATGAGCTCAGGAGATGACAAAACAAGAAATTAACAAAATATAAAACAAACAAATCCATTAAAACATGGCAAAATACAAAGACTTAGAGTTTAAAATATACAATGTTGAAGATGTGATTGATACAATTTTTTCCTGCAATAAAAGACTGTGAATATTACAATGAAGAACAGTTTAATGACATCAATATAACTAATGGAGGTCTCTCTATTATTCACTTTAATAGTAGAAGTTTAAATGCAAATATATCCAAAATAACAGATTATTTAAAACAGCTAAACGGAACCTTTACAATAATAGCACTGTCAGAGACATGGCTCAACGAAGAAAACACAACTAATGTTCACATGGAAGGTATGAATTATATCATGTGAACAGAAGCAACAAAAGAGGTGGTGGAGCGGCTCTATTTGTTAAAAATGAAATAAAATGTAAGTTAATTAATGAAATGTCAATAATTGTTGATAATATCATGGAAATAATAACAATAGAAATAATAAACAAGAATGATAAAAACATATTGATAAGTTGTGTATATCGATCTCCAGGATCAAATATAGAAATATTCACTGATAAAATCGTACAACTATTGGACAAGAGTTTTAATAAAAGCATTTTTTTCTGTGGAGATTTTAATATTGACCTGGGAAATAAAACAGATTCAAATAACATCAGTACATTTACAAATTCATTGTATAGTTTAAATCTTTATCCGTTAATATCAAAACCAACAAGAATTACAACTCATAGTGCTACAATAATCGATAATATTTTCACAAATGTAACAAATGGGGATGTGATGGGAGGTATTTTAATGAGTGATTTAAGTGATCACTTACCAGTTTTCATGATTTATAAAAATGATCAAAGCATTACAAAAGAAATTACAATTAAGAAAAAAACAATAAACACATCAAAAAAAGCACTGGACACATTAAAAGATGATTTACATAAACAAAGCTGGAAAGACGTGTATGTTGATGATGTGAACAGATCATACGATGAGTTTATGAATATTTTAGGAGCTCTGTATGAAAAGAATTGTGTGCAAAATAATTGTACAAAGAGAAATGTTGTTGACCAACCATGGATGACGAAAGGGTTGAGAAATGCTTGTAAAAAAAAAGAATTATTTGTATACATGTTTCTTGAAATTGAGAACACAAGAGGCTGAAGAGAAATATAAGAAGTATAAAAATAAATTAGTAGGGATTATAAGGAAACACAAGAAGGAATATTATAGTGATTTATTAAATAAAAGTAATGGTGATATGAAAGCAACATGGTGAGTAATAAATGGTGTTCTGAAAAGTCATAAAGCAAAAACACGTATTTCACAATATTTTTGAAGGATGACGATGAAATCCATGATGAAAATGAAATTGTAAATGGATTTAATCATCATTTTGTGAACGTTGGATCAAGCCTTGCTGCTAAAATACCAAAAGTGGACAATAATGTGAACCATTCAGTTATAAGTTGTGACAACAGTATTTTTCTTAATGGAACTGACAAAGAAGAAATAATGAATGTTGTAAAAAATCTTACAGATAAGAGATCAAAAGACTGGGTGGACATGGATATGATGTTTGTAAAGGACATAATGAGTTATGTTATCGAACCGTTTACATATATTTGTAATTTATCATTTTCAAAAGGAATATTTCC
>NC_056513.1:40185147-40196070 GCF_014905685.2 Nematolebias whitei
TTTTTAGTCAGCAGCTCGTTGTTGACGGACATCTCGGACACTGAGATGCACCCTATAGCTGTCAGTAATCATGCTCCTGTCTCTTTTATTCTAGCAAACAGAAAATAATTCCCAAATAGTATAAACTGGAGATTTAATATATCATTGCTTGAGGATGAAGATTTTATCAAATATTTTACAGAAGAGTGGGCTTCATATCTGGAGTATAATGACTTGCCTAGAACATCAGCATCTGTTCTCTGGGAGGCAGGGAAAGCAGTGATGAGAGGTAAAATAATCTCATTCTCATCACATAAGAAAAAAAAAAAAACATATTCAGGAATTAGAAGAAACCTCCTGATGCATGCTCAATAATCCAGATAGAAAAATCCAGAGCCCTATAAAGAGAGAGTTGTGACACTCCCCTAGACTCCCATAGAAAGAATGGAAAGTGGAAGTCACGTGGGTCATGCAGCGGCAAATATTTCCAAACAGCAGCGGTTCCAGCATTGAATGTAGTTCATTCTCTGTGTTTTGTCTGGTAAGTTGATTAAAATATGACACCTTTTTGCCATTGTGAAGCGTTATCTGACTGTTCTGTACCACAATTTATCAACATTAATACTTCATGTCGCCAGTTTGAGTTAATGGAACATGTTAAATTGCTAGTTGTGTTTTAACTGCAGCTGCTCTGCAACATGACGGTTTAAACGGGTCTATTTCTGTCTAATACGTTTTAAAATATCCATTACTGCTTAAATTTTGAAAGGTGGTCTTTTTTAAATTTATGGTAATTCCAGTTACTGAACTCAACTAGAAAATATTTGGTCTTTTTTCCTGAGAGATTCATTCAACCTTTATTTCTACAGGTAAATCCCATTGAGCCTCGAGGACTCATTTACAAGAGAGACCTGGTTTAACAAAGAATGATGACAACAATGGACAACAAGACTGACGTCATTTAGTTCAAGTTATAGATCATTTGTCAAAGACTGCAGCATAAATTGTGACATTATCATTAAAGAAAAACGTGATTGTGGAGATGAGTCAATGTTTTCATGTTTTCCAGGTAAACCAGAGGAGAATGACTTCATGAACTGAATGTTGCATTCAAAGTATCACAAAGGTACAAGATCTCATTTTCTGTCTTCTATTAATCAATAACAGCTGAATCAAGATGTTTGAATAAAATTACTTTAACACCATAACCTTCACAAAGTTGGTATTTATTGCAGGACTGTTTATTTACATTAGTGTTATATTATTAGTTTAGCATATAGTAATTGTTGGGTAATTTTAAAAAATGTTATCATTTAAAACTGTTTTCTATTTGCTAAAACTCCAGTCGTGTGAACTCAAGCCCAGTTGAAACACCAAACACCCAGAGTTTTTGTTTGCAGCTCATGTGTGTGTACTAAGACCAGACCCTAGGTTTCTAAACAAGATGGCTGTTATTTACTTCTGACCTTGCTCATCCTGCCTCCGTATCAGTCTGTCTCTGTTGCATCTCGTTTATCATATTTGTATAATATTGGTGTCTCTGCTGCGCCAGAGAAGCTGAATCCGCTGCCTTGTTTCCCACACCCACTCCACCTAATAAATGCGAGCGTCACAGGCGGAGGGTCGGACTTCCTCTCTTGACACTTGGTCGAGCAGAACTCCCACCTCTGCAGAGGACTGTTCTAAAAACTTACACTTTGTCGTGTGAATTTTTCATAAAGGTGTTACGAGGAAAAACCCTTTCAGCTGGTGAGCCAGCCAGGAGCTCCACGCATCTGTTCATCGGTGGATTTCGACAAGGATGCGCTGAATGCCGGCAACAGGCCGCCCAAAAACCCCGGACGTGACGACTGCGTCACGGGCCAGCATGCATAGTTTCGACTCGAGGCATCGACTAACAGACCGGCGGAGATCCAGCCCATATCTTACACAAGGCAGAAAGGCGAGTAGGAGATTTTTTGCGATGAAAGCAAATTGAAAAAGAGAAAGAAAAAGTTTACGCTGAGACCCAGTAAAGATAAAAAGTGAGGCTGTTTTGTTCATACAACCGAGACCTTATTAAAAAGTGAGATTGTTTGCTTAAACCGACCAAGACCTTGTTAAAAGTGAGGCTAGATTATTCAAACAACCGGGACCTTAAAAGTGAGGTGTGACGAGTCGAGGCCTGTTTAAACAGTGAGACGGTGCACCGAGACCTTATTTGAATATTTTGGTGAGGCTGTGAACGAACACTAGTTACGTTTTTATACGATCATTTTATTGTTTGCTGTGTGCATGCGTGTTTCATTGTGAATGGATGAGAGATTTAAGAGTAATATCGCTGAAATCTGGATACCTGACGGTGACAACTCAAAGACTGAGACGATTTACACTAAAATCTTCATTAGGATTTTAGGTGTGGTGGTCCATTTGGATCTAAAATCCCCCCTACTCTCGGGTTTAGCACCCTAAGCGAGAACCCGGACTAACCCTTCTGCTTAGCCTAGAAGCCTGGTTCTTGGGGAGTGTTGGGGTGCCCTCGAGGCATTTTCTGTTGGAACCACCCACAACTCTATATTAATAAAGAAAAAACAATACTGAATATATTAATTTTTTCCCTCACTTTAAATAGCCAATAACAATGGGAGGAAAGGAAAGCAAAGTAGACTCCTCCAAACTAACAAAAGATAAAAGACGGGCAAACTATGGTACCCTGTCCAGAGTAAAACAAAAGGCAGGGGAGGATGTTGAAGAACTGAAGCTGCGTTATGAACAATTTAAAATCCACAGTGGAATTAACTATGACGAAACCCCAGACTCTGCTTATCAGCAACAGCTTAAAAATGGTCTACTGCAGGCCTTTAGACCGGAAATCACAAGTTGGGTTAAAAAACATTGCATTGAAGTGGACACCTGTCCTGTGTCCACTCTGATGCAATGGGCAAGACACGCAGAGAAGTTTGCCAAAGAGTGTCGCAACTCTCTCTTTACAGGGCTCT
Organism: Nematolebias whitei; assembly: GCF_014905685.2. NCBI lineage: Eukaryota > Metazoa > Chordata > Actinopteri > Cyprinodontiformes > Rivulidae > Nematolebias > Nematolebias whitei. The sequence goes on from NC_056513.1 coordinate 40,188,105, forward strand.
GGAAAAATCTAAAAAAAGTTAAATCTGGTCCTCTGGACATTCAAACAAACAAACAAACAAACAAAAACAAAAAAACATTTGGTTTTGGTTGTCAGCAGCAAAACTGGTTGATCCACTCTGAGAATGTGCTATTTAAGAGACTGAGCTGAATACAGCTCCTCAGACTGAGGAAGTCCTCAGGATGAGAGACAAAACGTTTCTACAATTTTTTTTAAATTTTTTTTTAATGTCCAGAGGACCAGATTTAACTTTTTTAGAATTAGAAGAAACCATTAAATTGTTAGAAGCCTCCCAAGATGAAGACATGCTGGACAAAATGCGTAAAGCAAAATTAGAATTAAATGAACTTATTTTCAGCAGCGGGGCAGCACGGTGGCGCAACTGGTAGAGCTGCTGCCTCTCAGCGAGCAGGTCCCTGGTTCAAACCCCGGTCCAGGGGCCTTTCTGGGTGGAGTTTGCATGTTCTCTCCGTGCATGCGTGGGTTTTCTCCGGGTGCTCTGGTTTCCTCCCACAGACCAAAAACATGCATGTTAGACTGATTGGTAACTCTAAATTGTCCCTAGGTGTGAGTGAGAGTGAATGGTTGTTTGTCTCGTTTGTCTCTATGTGTCCCTGTGATGGACTGGAGACATGTCCAGGGTGTCCCCCGCCCCTCGCACGGTGATTGCTGGACATGGGCACCAGCGACCCCCGTGACCCAAAATGGAATAAACGGGTAAAGAAAATGGATGGATGGATTTTCAGCAGCTGTTCTTATTGTTTTGAGCAGCTGTTCTTAGTTTTATGCAGCTGTTCTTATGGTTTTTTTAATCAGCTATTTTGTTTTTATCAGCTGTTCTTATGGTTTTAATCCAGTTTTTATGGGTTTCATCAGCTGTTCTTGATGTTTTTAATCAGCTGTTCATGCAGGTTTTATCAGCTGTTTTGTTTTTATTAGATGTTCTTACTGTTATAATCAGATGTTCTCGTGGTTTTAATCAGCTGTTGTTTTCATCAGCTTCTTTTAACCAGCTGTTCTTGTTTTTTTTTTAAAGCCTGTATTTCTGTAAAGCACTTTGATTTTATTTGTGAACATGTGCTACATAACTAAAGTTGACTTATTATTACTAATAAGTATTATTAATATATAACAATAATATATATGACTTATTAGTTCTGACTATCTGGAAGTTATTTTTGCTGTTTTTGAGCAGTTATAACTAGTTAGCAGGAAAATAAGAGCTAACCAACACTAGCCATGTCACAGCCCTGTTCCTTTGGTGAATTTTCACAAAGCCTTTTAAATAACTTGTTTTGATGTGCTTATGCTGAATTTATCTTCATTTGCAGAGTTTTGCCAACACTGTATAACATCTCATGCTTTAGCCTGGAGCAAGAGGAAACACATAAATATAGCCAGGAGCTGATTTTAGACATTTTTAGTCCCTATTTTATTGTTTGGTTGTTACAACTCAGAAAAAGAGGTGATTTAAAACAAAAACAAAAGTACCTGGGGAAAAAATAAAGTAATAGCAGATAATTTAAAATCCAGTTTGAAGTGTACAAGTAAAAAAAAACACCTACTAATAGAGGTAGATGTAATTTGCCACTTGTTAGGACAAAGTGAAGACAAAAAACAAGCCTTGGGGTGAGCTTGTATAGAGCCCTGAACAGATCAACAGCACCCTTTAGTGAACAAACATCATTACTGCACGGAAATCGTTCAAGCTGCTGACGGATGCCTTCAAGTCTTTATCAAATATGAACAAAAAACACATACAGCAAGAATTACAACTAAACATATTCTTGAAATATAAAGTTTTAATCCAAAGCATATTGTTTGCCCAGGGAATGACTGTACAAGGTAAACTTATTTTACATACACCAAAGTTCACGCTCAATGCAGGTAAAAATCCATTATTTTACATAAAAACAAAAACATACCACAGATAAAACCACTCAGTACAAAAGTCACACATTAATTCACAATAAGCTGAAAATTCACGAGGACAAAGGAAAAATGTAACAGGAAAAACAGTGCAAATAAACTATGCAATCCAAGTTTACAAAAAATAAATGTAGTTTGTAATCCCACTGTGTAAAAGTAATAAAAATGAAAAGTCAAAGAGAGTCCACAGTCTGATGTTTCACATTTCTGCACGAGTCTTGATACGCACATAAACTGAGAACAAAATGATAGAAAGTGTTATAAACATTTCACATCACACAATGTCACAGATTGCATTGAGTAAATAAACTACCACACTTTCCGGTCTTTAAGCCACTATGCTACTGGCTCTGTTCAGAAAAAAACATTTACTGTACGACATATTTGTGTTTGTTACCGGTACCTATTGCAGCATTCTGCTGTGGTTGACTGCTGCTCACATGGTCTCAGGGACATTATGGATAAAATGTATGTTCGTTGTTAATCCCTTTGTTAGCTAAATGATTAGTCTGTTCTTGTTAATCTAGTTTATGTGTTCATTAGTTTGTGTTGGACCATCCAGTAGAGTAACCCTGAGTGAGGGCGGTGCTGTAGGTGTCCCTGTGGGTTCACTGTGTGTGCTGAACAGTCACATAAAGTCTATAAAAAACCACCTGCTGGTTGATTTTTGATCTACAAGAGCTGCACATCCGTCAGTAGCTGTGTGCTGCCTCTCATGTTACATCGTGAACACCCGCAGCTCATATATGTAAAGGTTTTATTAGTGTGCACGGCTTATTTTCAGGTGCGCTCTATAGACTGGAAAGTGTGGTAAGCTCAGGAGTTCTGGCTCATTTTGTTCCACCACAGAAAAATACAATTTTAGAACCCAAAACAGAATAAATACAATAAAATCCAACAAAGCTGTCCCTTAAAACGTTCTTCAAACTATGACTGAAATCTGTCGTAAACGTTTGTGAATTCAGGTTAAGTTAAAAATGAAAAGTAATATCTCACACAGCAATTGACTGAAAAACAAAAGGAGATAAGGTCTGCTCGTGTCCACCAGTGACATTCAGCACTTCATCACTTTCAACAAGCCGTCGTTACAACTTCCTCAACACTTTCTATCTTCCAAACAGGACGCAACAGTAACAGCGTTCAGAGTTTCAGCTCGCAAAATGAGAACAAGAAGTCTCGTTCAAGATGAAAGATCAGAACTCCCCACATTACAAACACGAAACATTGAATCATTCAGATTTTCTGCAATAACTGAGGAAAACGGTGCAGTGCTGCATCAGGCTCCAGGGAACAACATCAATGTCTTCTTCATAGATGACCTTCCAGAGAAAAGCACTTCACAGTCCTTAAACATGCGAGGCCGCTGCATTCAAGCTCTCATTCCATCAATACATTTAAAAACATTTTCAGGCACAAACCTGCTTTAATCCCCCACAATTCTAAGAAATAGGCAAATGCAACAAATGTGCTTGTGATGAACTTTTGGTCACACACTTACAGTAAATGCAACAAATGAAACTCTTCTCACAGATATAGCTTCATATCCTGATGGTTTATAAAAACACTTTCAAAGTTGGAGCTTTCATCATTGCAGCCATAAATCACAGTGGTTAGAAAACCTTCAGGCTGCAGCTCTACTGTGACACCAGCTGATGGATCATAATTATTCTGAGCTGTGTGGCTGAGTTGATGCCTCTCGTTTCGGCTGTAACCTTTAATTCCACTTCTCCACATGGTCTGCTCGGACCTCACAAACTGAATCGTGTTCCTGAGTCCAGACCTTCACTGAGCACCGTCTCATCATCTAATTCAGTAAAAATAACACTTCTGTTCAGACGTGGTGCAAACAATGTTTGAATATGCACATTATGGGATGTCAACATTCACATATCATTAAAGATGTGCGCAAGCTCGTGCATGCGTGTGAAATTTTCTCGAGGATTTTAATGAAGTCTCTTGAAAAGTGCCAAAATGAATGTGCATGCATATTTGTGCTTGCACGTGTGGACAGTCTCCACTGTGGTTAAGACTCTGTCACTTCTGTGTTATGTAGAGTTGATAATATATAAAAACACAAAATAGTGTCACATGATTTAATGTCTTTGTGCTGACACACAATGAGAACATTACGTCCATGAACAGTTGTGACATATTTTGTCCTAAAATATATTTTGTGTAAAGCAAACAACAGCCCAGTTTGGATGTAAAGGCCTGACCGACTGCTGCTCGTTTTAAAACATACATCAACCCTTTTTAAGCACTGCTTAAATGTGTGGGTTGGACACTTTTGAAATGAATTTTTGTATAAAAATTGTTACTTTGCATCTAGTTTCAGGTCTCGTTCACAAGGAACTGGAGTTCCTCAAAAACACTAGTTGTTTTTATTAAAATTTAAACACATCATCATTTTTAGAAATGTTTTCATCCACACAGAAATGCCAAAAACAACCTGAAACACTGTAGTAACTATACCAGGCGTGTATGTGGCGCTGTAACGCTGCCACAAAAATCCAAGAAAAACAGGAAACAAGGGGTGAAGCTTGAACATGCAGCTCGCATGTTCTTTCAGCTGCTCCCTTCTTCAGGATCGCCTCAGCAAACTAACTCCACGAAGACTTGGTGATTGTTTTGATGCCGAATGTCCTTCCTGGCGCAACAGACCACCGAGCTGCCATGTAGGGCACCCGGGGGAGCAGATGGTGGGGGTTAAGGGCCTTGCTCAAGGGCCCAGAGTGGGGCAAAGGAGGGTGGAGGCAGGTGTGGGTGCTTCACCTTTCTCCTACACATTTTGATGTTGTTAGTCCAGGGAGTCGAACCGGCGACTTTCTGATCACAGGCCCACCTTCTCTAACCTCTGCACCACCACTCCCCTAACCTACAGCTGGGTGAACAATGTAACAGCAACAAGAAGAAAAGGTGAGGATGTTGGCATGGACAACTTGAACCACAGAGAGGTGCCATCAATGCAGAAAAGTTTTCGAGCATGTCTCATGCACGTGACATCTTCCAGGGAAGGCCTTGCAAGAACAACAAACAGCGTGCACTGCAACAGCACGGCTTCACAGAAGAATCCAGTAGCTGAAGTGACCTGCCTGCAATCCAGACGTCTCACCAACTGAAAACACGTCACTCACACAGAAACAAATACAATGCACCACAGAAGAGTCAGAACTGTTGAACAGCTAGAATCCTACAAGAATGGGACTTCTTGTCCCAAAACCCCAACTGGTCTCCTGAAAGTAGAGGCTGACTGGACAAACTAAACATTTAAAGACCATTGTTCAAAGAAGGGATGCTTCACTGTGGGAAAAATAGTCCTGAACAACTTGTTTGAGATGTTTCTGAAATTAAATTTGAATTGTTTTTTTCCTTTAAAAAATGGCACAAGTTTTTAATTTAAATGATCCATTGTGGCTTTAAGATTTGCTAAGCCTTGCATTATGTTTTTATTTACACTTTATACAACGTTCCAACTCTTTCCAAATTGAGTTTACACTGTATACGTTCAGAAACACATTTCAAAATGGCCCATTACTTCAGGTCATCAAAAATAATCTAAAGAATAGTATTCCATTTAACTTATCCCGTCATGCAGCGAAAAAAGGTGTTTTTTATCCTATAACGTGTAACTTGTAAATGTAACATTTTGTATTTAAGGTAATTGTCAGTGGAGGATCTTGGTCCATTTTAACAGAAGTAAAAGAAAAAGAGTTATCAAACTGAGCTTGTCTGTATAATTAGCATAAAATAGTGAAAAAGCAGAAGTCCAGCCACTGAATGAGAATCACGAGCTGTTACGTTCAGTAAACAAATGTGCAATTTCTCGTACCGCAAAAAAATATTGAAATAAAAAAATGCTTTTTGTAATGAACGCTCCCAAAATTTCACATTGAATTTCTCAATAAAATAAAGATCTGTAGAGTTGGAACTGTTCAATCTAGATAAAAAACAAGTGTACATGTAGAAACATTCTGCAACGTGCAGCACACTGAAAGCTCAGCTCCTAGTGGTTACTTTTCTAACACAGTAACTAAAAGAAACATTTGAAGTGATAAAGAAGCAGAGCAAAGCCAGTGAGACCAGCCTGAAACTGAAACCTTACCAAGTACTGACCAGTGCTGCAGCAGTCCCACAAACTGCCACTTTACACGAAACATTAGGGATTATTTCACATTGAGTTGATCTACTGCTGACACATTGCTTAAATGGGAATTAGACACTTTTTAAAAACCTGGGCATTTTATTAATATTAATTATAAGAAACCGAGTGGACAGTCTCTGCATCAGTCAGAGGAAAAGGTTCTTACTTTCAGTACTGCTGCACTGGCAAGACGTGCTGTTTAATGGTCACTGGAAATAAAGCTCACTAAATAACCACAAACATGCATATGAGCAATAAAAACATGAATACTGGCCAGACCTAATCTGAGCTGAGCCGGAGGCGTCAGGTTTTACAGTGAGACCTCTTGAGCAGAAGATAAATCCATCCTGGACCCCGAGGGAGAGTTCTGCCAAGAAAAAGTTTGCATTAAGTAAATTAAATAGTTCTTCAGTCACCAGAAACACACACAAACTGATTCAGCTCTAAAAATGGGATGGTTTTATGTAAATATATTGTTTTTGGCCAACCATCCACATGGCTGGAGGTTGTGGGAGAAAAAAAAAACAACTGTAATGGTTGTAAAAAGAACAAAAAGTCACCTTAAGAGCAAGTTGTTGTTTTTTTTTTGTACGCTCATTTCAGTCAATTATTGAATCACGGAGTTAAAAACTGGGCATTTAATTAATTAAAACTAGGAGGAAAATGGTACATGTGAGCCTCAGTTTTGGTGTGATAAACAGATCCAATGACGAGGAGAGAAAATGTAACTAGCTTTGCTGCTGAGGAGAATCAGAATGAGAAGGTTTAGAAAAGCGAGGTCAGATTAGCTGCTAATTAAAAATAAGTCAATTTGTTGTCTTGCTCATCTAATTTGAACTGTAAACTACACTCTACAGGGAAACTAAATGCTCTGATGAACCTAAACACTGACAAGAATCTTAATTCTGTAAAAATAAATAAATTAAAAAGTTGTTTAAATAGGAGAGTTTGAGATGAATTTGGCTGCAACTTGATACAAAATAAAAGGCAGTACATAAAAATAAATACGTTCTAACGGAAAGCTACAAATAAATAAAATTCCAAACAGCTTCTCTGCTAGGTGTTGGCCAGTTTACTGGTAATAAACGCCTGCTGGTTAATTTACAGCATTATGTAAAACCAGAGGGCATTCCAAACTCGGCAGACATGAGAACAACTGCAATGTTGTTTTATTTTACAATATTTATATTGTATTCACGAATACTGCAAGAATAATCAATCAACCTTTATTTCTACAGGTAAATCCCATTGAGCCTCCAGGACTCATTTACAAGAGAGACCTGATTTAACAAAGAAAGATGACAACAATGGACAACAGCAACAACAATAAACAGTTATAAAAAAGCATACTACAGTTACTACAATAATACATTTGCAATGCATAATCCAAACCAGATGTTATTAGGTATTTAACAAATAGAAATTATTTTGGGATGCCTACCTGACCTAAAACAGGAAAGGTACATTCAACCACTACACTGCCAATTCACATCAAGGACGCAGCTCTTCAAGCTCCTGTTTCATTCAAACTGTTCGTATTTAGCTTTTGGTGCAATGTGACATAGTCCTCTACTTCATTTCTGCTGAGCTTCTTCTTTCGGCTGTTCCCTCTTCAGGGTCTCCACAGTGAGTCATCCTCCTCCATCTCACTCTGTCCTCTGTCCTCACTCCAACTACCTCCATGTCCTCTCTAACTGCATCCATATGTCTCCTCTTTGTCTTTTTCCTGCAGCTGCATTTCTAACATCCTTCTACCAATATACCCACTGTCCCTTCTCTGGACATGTCCAAACCACTGTCCCTTCTCTGGACATGTCCAAACCACTGTCCCTCCTCTGGGCATGTCCAATCCACTGTCCCTCCTCTGGACATGTCCAAACCACTGTCCCTCCTCTGG
>NC_056513.1:40196080-40209131 GCF_014905685.2 Nematolebias whitei
CCACTGTCCCTCCTCTGGACATGTCCAAACCACTGTCCCTCCTCTGGACATGTCCAAACCACTGTCCCTCCTCTGGACATGTCCAAACCATCTCAGTCTGGCCTCTCCAACTTTATCTCCTTTTCCAAAAAAGTTCAATCTGGTCCTCTGGACATTCAAAAAACAAGAAAACAAAAAACAAACCAACAAATGTAGAAACGTTTCGTCTCTCATCCTGAGGACTTCCTCAGTCTGAGGTGCTGTTTTCAGCTCAGTCTCTTAAATAGCACCTTCTCAGAGTGGATCAACCAGTTTGCTGCTGACAACCAAAACCAGTATCAGGATATTTATCTCCTTTTTTTAGCAAAAAGCAAAAAAACAAAACATGCACACTCTTCCAGATGAGCATGGAGATTGCATATAAAATTTACTACCCCCTACTACCTTGTGCATATGCATATTTGTCTTTTATGATTTTGTGCATTCTTCAATTTTGGGGTTATTTCATATGTTTTTTTTTTTGTATTCTACTTTTTAGCAAATGCTACTGGATGCCTCGCCCCTGGGATTAATAAAGTATCTGTCAATCTATCTATCTATCTAAAAATGCATGCACTCGTCTCTTACATCTGTACCGTGACTGTTTAGGATACATCAAAACTGTTTCTGATAAAAATACATGCACCAGTACACCAAAGCACTGATATAAGCCATCAATTTGATTATAGTAGAAGATTTTAAAAACCATACCTTGGAACCCTTAAAAGTTTTGTCCTTGTGAAAAACAAAATCTGCATTTTTGACGACCAGTCCTGTTTTCCCCATGAGGGATCCAGTCAATGGGCTGTTCACCTGCTCCAACACACACACAGATATCTAAGTAGAATGATAGCTCTACACTTGGACTCTAAGAAGAACTAAGAAAACAAAAGCAACAGAACAAATGGCTCACCGCTTGCAGGACAACGTTCTCTTTGCCGGCCTGGCTGACAGCCTCAGGGGAGATGTGTCGGACCCATCGCTCTCCCGTTGACTGCTCACCTCGAGCTTTGCGCTGTTAACAGAGTGGCACGTAAAAAAGGTTTGTACACTTTATATTATCAGTTACCAAATGTGTTGGAAAAGAAAAATATAAAACGGTGTAAAAAATACCAATATTAATCTAACTAATCTAATTTACCATTTGGTTAAAGAGTCAAGGGAGTAACAAAAAAATGAGTATTTATTGTTTTTTTAATCCTATTAAAATCACTCTCTTAACAAATTAGTTTATTATTTTGTTTATTGCTTAAAAGCTTAGTAAACAACACAAAAACTCCGTTATAATGCTGCTCATGAAGACGCTGACTCGGTACCTTGATGAGGCCACCAAAGGATCGCGAACGTGGGTGTTTCTTGGTGGAAGTTGAGGGCACCAGATGGTCTTTGTTAGTAGGTGTTTCAGAAGGTGTGTGTTTGACCAACTGCATATGAAAACACAAAAACAGTTTAAATAAGATATCAAAAACGATGTTGAACGCATAAAATGTAACATGAGAAAAGAAGTTGTTGAGTTATGGTTCTGGATTCAACCTGTCGAACAAGTTTCTTCTTCTTGGCAGAGTCGGGCATGTTGTGGTGGACATGTCTGAAGAGCTCCTTCAGGGCTTCTTCAGTGTAGTGTTGAGATGGTGATTGGCAGTGCTCTTGAGAGCTGGGGCCCAGAAGAGCCGTCCTCTTCACAGGCCGCACTGTCCGCTGAACAGAAGAGCTGCTTGGTGCCAGCAGCTCCATGTCATCCTGAGAGACCACAGAACAATCCAGAGCAAAGAGTCAAGATGGAGACAAAGCAAAGCAACAGAAGTTTCTTCCTCTAGAACATTAAGTCTAGTAAATCAAGAAAGGAACAGCGGTGGTGTGCAACAGCTAGAGGGGCCTAGAGTTATATTGTGTGGCCTTAAGTATCTCACTAGTGAAAGCAAAGAAAAAGTTTTTTCTTTTGCAAAATATCTCCAACACTTGCTCTTCTCAAGGGCGGATGTCTCCTCCTCTCCCTCTCCGCTTTGTTTTTGCTCTGTCCTGTCTGTGAAACTGCTTTAGAGCCTCTCTTCTACAGTTCTTACGAATCATAACTATGGACTTGGAATTGGTCAGTTGGTCCCTCAACACAATTGATAACATTTCTTTGAAGAGAAGACAGGCTTTAGGCGAGCCGATTTGCCCTGTTGGCACGCACGCTGCAGGATATCTCATTGACTTGGAAGACTTGATGATGCGTCTATCTGCTGTCATTTGCGGATTTGAAAAATGCATTTATAACTGGATTTATGATAAACGGTTCCTGCTTTTTGGATTTGGCTGGTTGCTGGTTTATTAACAATCAAGGAAGTCGCCGTCAGCAGCAAATTTGGACCCGATCATGCTGCTTGCCTTATGATGGCTTGGTCCATGCCTCGAGTACCCAAACTCAAATTCTTTTGGCAGAATGGATCAGATCTTTGGGATTATTCTCAGGCATGGTCCATTGTTGTGGCCATATAATTTGAACATTTCGGAACCGAGTGGACAGACACAGACTCAAGGTAGATGTCATTAAAGTTCTGCCTGTCCCCAAAACAACCGTGTTTATCTGAATTCGGCTGCCTGACTGGCCCTCTTATATCAACCCCCCTGGAAGTTTTGTAAACTTGATGGTTCTACTCCTCCCTCCCCTCCTACCGAGGAATTTCCATGGATTTTTCAGAGAGGATCAGATAAATAAAATTTCGTCATCATTTCAGGACTCTTTGGATTCGTCTTTAGCCGTACTTGGCGCCCCCTGAGTGTACGGATCTTTCCAGAAGGAACTATTTGAACTGAGTGATTTTATCTGAACTCTGCAGTGCCTCTGTGTGTTGTCTCTGGACATGCTCATCATACTTGCGTCACAATTTAATATTTAGTTCATTAAATAAGTGTAGAAGAACTGTGCAGCCACATACCCATTCAGGCTGTCACATTGTAAAGTTTGCAGATGATACAGGGGTGGTGGGATGCATCACAAACAATGATGAGTCCAGCTACAAGTATTTGGGCATGCATCTGAATGACAACCTCAGCTGGGGCAACAACACCACCAGCCTGACTAAGAAAGCTCAGGCGGATGAGAAGAGCTGGTCTGGGAAGCTCAGTCCTCACCTCCTTCTACAGGTGTGCAGTGGAGAGCATCCTGTGCTCCAGCATCAACGTTTGGCATGGAGGCTGCACAGCTGCAGAAAGAAAAGCTTTGCAGAGAGTGGTGAAGGCTGCACAGAAGATGTTGGAATCAGCCTCCCCACCATCACAGACATCTACACCTCCAGATGCAGGAAGAGGGCCACCTGCATCATGAAGGACCACACTCACCCAGCACACACACTTTTTGTCCCCGCTCCCCTCAGGAAGGAGGTGAAGGAGCATTAAGTGTAGAACCACTAGACTGAGGAACAGCTTCTACCCTGAGGCTGTTAGACTCATGACTCTCTAACTAGAATAATCACTGTGAAAAACCATATCATGTTGCTACTGATCTGTTTCATGTGGCTGCTTCACCACTTGCTCTCGCCGAGATCAGATGCTTCTCCCCTCCCTCTCCGCTTTGCTTTGCTGCTCTGTCTGTCTGTGAAACTGCTTCTGAGCCTCTTGCATATCTTCCGAACCATAATTATGGACTTGTTTTTATCAATTGGTCCCTCAACTCAATTTACAACATTTCTTAGAAGACAGGCCTTAGGCGAGCCGATTTGCCCTGTTGGCACGCAGCTGGACATCTCATCGACTGGAAGACTTGATGATGTGTCTATCTCTGCTGCCATCTGTGGATTTTAAGGACGCATATTTAATTGGATTTTCGATAACTGGTTCCTGCTTTTTGGATTCGGCTGGTTGCTGGTTTTATCTACAACCAAGGAAAACGTTGGCAGCAAATTTGGACCCGATCACGCTGCTTGGCTTTATGATGGCTTGGTTCATGTCTCGAGTATCCGGACTCAAACGCTTTGAGCTGAATGGATCAGATCTTGGGGATTTTACTCAGTCACGTTCCATTGGTGTGGCCATGTAATTTGGACATTTCGGAACCGAGTCAACCAACACAGACTCAAGGTAGATGTCATTAAGTTCTGCCTGTCCCCAAAACAGCTGTGTTTATCAGAATTTGGCTCCCTTGGCTGGCCTTGAAGGTCATCTTATCTGAATTCACCTGGAGAACATGTGATCTGACGCTCACCACCCCCTCCCTGAGGAATTTCCAACTGATAACCAGATGAAACCAGCTGAATAAACTTGTGTCATCATTTCAGGACTCTTGGATTCTCATAGACGTTATTCTTGGCCATTTCTCGACATCCCTCGAGAATGTTTATGGATCTCACCGGAGGACATTGACCGATTATTCCATCCTTATCAGAACTCTTACAGTGACCTCGAGAGCATCTATGAACATTGCTGACCGCTCTCGTCTCCCCCGTCTGCAGATTGTCTGCGTAAAGATGTGCTTGTTTGTGCGAGGTGTTTTTTTTATTATTAGAGGGGTTTTTTTTCTAAGGCAGGAAAAAAAAATCTGATAGGAATTTTTTCCGCCTCCAACTCCTACATGTGTCCAGTTAACCACTGTTTTTGTCTGTCCAAACAGGTCTCACTTGTAAATGAGTCTTTGAGGCTCAATGTGATTTATCTGTCTAAATAAAGGTTGAATGCTGCTGATCTGTTTCATGTTGCTGTGTTCATGCGTGCTCATCTGCTCACACAGACTCATGTTTGTGCTGCTGTTCAACGTAATGTTTTTATGCTATTAGTGCTTAGTGTATTTTTAGTTGATGTTTTTCTTAGTTTATATCTTAGATCGTATTACTGTTTTTTCTTTTACATTTTATGGTTGGATGTAACTGGGACCCTGCGTACATAATTTCATTCGACCACATGTACCACGAGATGCGAATGACAAATAAATCTCTGACTCTGTACTGTGTGTGGCATGTCCCTGCGTCATTTATGTGAATGAGTGTCTAATTCATTAATTTGCTCTCTGATCAGCTGATTGGCTGAAAGCAGTTTAAAAGGACCAAGCTCCGCCTGCTGGAGGGCGAGGGAGGCCAGAGGAGAGACGTTGATCTGATGGTTGTTGGCTTTTCTCTCCAGCCTCGCTCCTGCTCCAAGCGGAGATGCCAGTGGTTGCAGTGTGTCACTGATTTGTTGAGCTAGTTGTTGTTGGTACTGGGAGTTACTGGTTGACTTTGTGTTATTGTTTTTTGGTTGTAGGTTTAGTCCTTGGCTCATTGGCTGGGACGGTTGCTAGGCTACAGTACTTTTTGTTCTAAGAGAGAGCGAACAGGAAGGTTTGCGAGTGGAGATTTGATACAAGCAGAGAGAAGTTTTGAGCGTGAGCAGGAAAACACAAAGTTTTAAGAGAGAACAGAGAATATTTGAGAGAGAGAACAGAAGTTTTGAGTCCAAGCATTACAAGTTTTGAGAACAAAGAGATGAATTCCTGCTTTCAAACACAAAATGTATGCTCTTGAATTACATCAGTAAAATTCCTCCATACTTTTCTCATCTAAGCAAAAGTATTCTGAAAAAAATTAGAGGCTGGGAGGAAGAGGGCCACCTGCATCATGAAGGACCACACTCACCCAGCACACACACATTTTTGATGTAGTGTAATTCTGATATAATATAATGCTTTTTTCATGAATACTTAATAAATCTAAGCTTCTACCTTCAAAATAAAGAAAATACAGATTTTAGTTGTGATAAAATGTGAAAATATTGCTTCCCCCCAGAGGGAAAAAAATCACAGGGTTTTTATGACAAAAAAGGAATAAAAGTGTAAAAACATGGGGGGAAAAAAAAAAATATATATATATATATATATATATATATATATATATATATATATATATAGTTAAGTCTGAAGTTGCTGAAAAGATCTGATTCAGTGGAAGTAAAAAAATTATACATTGCATTTTTATCAGAATTTTATCAGCAGGACCATTTTGGGCCCAAAGGTATTAAGTCATTTTAAAGGTGCCTCAAGGGTTAAATGCTCATTAATTTGGCACAATTCAAAATAGCTAAAGTAACACTTAAGTGTCAATCTCTTCAAACTGAAAGGCAGCAATATTAAGGACTAAAATGGTGATTCATTACTGACCTTTGACTTCAAGGCCTTTGTCCCAGCGAAGTACTTTCTGGCGTTTTCCCGCAAGCAGACTGGAGCCTGAACAACACACAGTAGTATGTGAATCTGTGAGCCGTCAAAACATCACGCATCTCTAAATCAGAGTATTTCTCTTCCAGAACATGTGTGTTTCCAGACTGGATCATTTTTCAATAATGCAGATTATTTAGTCATAATTGTGTGGTCAGTAATCACCCTGAAGAGTTTCTGGGAGTGTTTGATGAGAAAAGCCATGCTGTTGTTTAGTTTCTTCAGATTGTCTTTAAGGTCACCAGCTGTCATCTAAAGCAGAAAAGAACGAAATGCACAAATTAATTCAAATTAAACTACTGGTAGTCACAAAAACGTTGCACTTAAACTAAGACGGATAAAGAAACAAATGTGAATATGTGCTGAAAATCATAAAGAAGCAAAAAGAAGTTTCTAGTCTGGTCTGATAACATTTCTTAAGATAAGAAGAAAAGACACCAAACCCCTCACTGCCTCCGATGTGTGTCCCATGGGTGTATGAATGTGATCTAAAAGCTCTGATTCATCTCTACTATATCTCTAAAAGCTAATTTGAATCTGTAGAGTGCTATGTGGATGGTATTGTAAAGCACTTTGAGTACCTTGACTAGATAGATAGAAAGGCGATATATAAGTACAGTTCATTTGTCATTTACCATCTTTTATTTGTGGTTTAGAATCAGTCTCCATGTGTGGCATCTTTAACCAGACACTAGGGAGCACAAGCCAGTGTATCTCTTGTGCCGGTCCCAAGCCTGGGACAATGGTAAGGGTTTTGGTGGGAAGAGCATCCAACATAAAACACTTTTGCCAAAACTAATATGCGAGTTCATCAAAGCGATGCCATACAGGATCGGTCGAGACCCAGGTTAACAACAACCAGAATGTAGTAGAGGTGAGAAGAGCATCATAGGGTGATGTTTCTGAAGGTAGAAGTAGAAGGTCTGATACTAAACATTGTTAGTGGTTATGCTCCACAAGTTGGATGTGATAGGGAGGAGAAAGATACATTTTGGAAGGATCTGGATGAAGTGATAGAGAATATTCCCAGGGAGGAAAGAGTGCTGAGGCGTATGATGAGTTATATGGGAGGCTGACACTAAAGAGGGTGAGAAATAATAATAATAATAATAACTTTTATTTATAATGCACTCTACATTCACAATGAGTCTCAAAGTGCTACAATGAGTGAACATCAGATAACATCAGGATAAAAAGCAACCATAAAAGCAACCGAGAGAAGGAACAACCAAGCGGACAATGCCTCAGAATGATCACATCAAAAACTTAAAATGCACAAAATGCAAATAAAATACTCAACTAAGAGCTATGGGTGAATACAAAAACAAAAGTATAATGCAATCAATTAAAAAAACTGGGCAAAAAGAAAGGTTTTAAGACCTGAGGGCCCCACAGTCTGTGGGGCCCTCAGATATGAAGGCAGGGCATTCCACAGCCGAGAGGCAGTGCAGGAGAAAGCCCGGTCTCCTGTTGTGCGGGACCGAGACCTGGGAGTGAGAAGAAGATGGGTGTTGGAAGAGTGGAGAGTGCGTGAAGGAGAATGATGGGTGAGAAGTTCTTTTAAATAAGATGGCGCATTACCGTACAAGCATCGGAAGGTGAGTAGATAAATTGTGTAAGTGATCCGAGCAGAAACAGGAAGCCAGTGAAGTGAACGGAGTACAGGGGCGATGTGCTCATGCTTACGCACTCTTATCAGGACCCTGGCAGCGCTGTTCTGGACATACTGTAGTTTTTGTATGTTCTTGCCAGGAATCCCGAAGAAAAGTGCATTGCAGTAGTCCAGTCTGGAGGAGACAAAGGCATGGACGAGATTTTCTGCATCGGTGAAGGACAGTGTAGACCGAAGCTTTCCAATATTTTGAAGATGAAAAAAGAAGTTTTACAGATATGCTTTATATGGCTTTCAAAGGTGAGTTGTGGATCAACAATAACACCAAAATTGGTGACTGTACTGGAAAGAGAAATGTTCTGGCCAGAGAAAGAGATACTGAAGATTATTTGTTGTTGAATTTGATGCGAAGTACCTATTTGAATTACTTCTGTTTTTGAACTGTTAAGGTGAAGGAAATTTTGCTGCATCCATGCCTTTATCTCCTCCAGACAAGCTGTGAGCGTGGAAAGAAAAGAAAGTGGAGAAAATGGAGAAGCTGAAGATGATGTAGATGGAGTCTCAGACACATTGCTACCCAGCTTAAGATACAGCTGAATATCATCAGCATAGCAATGGAATGAGACCCCGTAGCTGTTGATAATACACCCAAGTGGTGCCATGTACAAGTTGAAAAGAAGGGGTCCCAGGACTGGTCCTTGGGACACACCACAAGAAACAGGGTGGCTCAATGACTTGGCACGCCCAATGGAGACAAATGCCCCTTTTCCATTAATATCTGTAGTACCGGTACAGCCGGCTCTACTCTACTCGGTATATATATATATATATATACATCATATATATATCATATGTGATATATATATATAGATATATATATATCACACATATGCATATACACACAATTATGTATATATATATGTATATACCTGTATATACACATATGTATTTATATACATATATGTATTTATATATATTCATATATATTTATATACATATATATGTATTTATATATATACATATATATGTATTTATCTATATATATTTAGAGATATAAATATATATTTATATATATATATATATATGTACAGTATATAAATTAAAACTCTGATGAACCAGATTCTACAAAAACATTAGATTTAAATTTTTATAGGTTTTCATTATCATTTGATGTATTTGCACTCATTGTCTACTTTTAATATTCATTTTAGATGTGTGGTTTTCTTTCTTGTTCACATATATACATTTTATTTTTAGCTTTGCTTTAAAGTTCTTGTTTTGTGATTTGTACATTTGTGGGTTAAAATAAAGTTGAACTGAAGGTCGTCTCTTTTCTTTAAACATGTTTGAGGGAAATATTCCTGAGATCCAATAGTTTTGTGTTTTTTTATGATTTTCAGCTGAGTTAACAGTCATTACAGTGAAAACAGGACTTCATGATGAAGCTGGCACCTTTTTTTTTTTTTTTTTTTAAATCTTCAATGCTCTGCTGGTCTCGCACAACACTGCCCGCAGTCACATGATCCTCTCTTCCGGAGCCAGGACAGGCAGGCTCATCTTCCCAGCTCCGAGCTCAGCTGGTGACTCGCAGAAGCTGTTCCAAGACCCCAGCCGCGCGCAATCATGAAGGCCCGACGCACGCAGACAGGCGGACAGAGACGGGTTTGCGACAAACGGTAGAAGCGATTTTAAAAATCATTTTACGTGTAAAAAAAATAATAATCATTTTTAAATCGCTTCAGCAATTTTTTAAAACTTTTTTGTATAAAAACAAAATATTATTTTATTTAAAAAATCGCTTCCACCGTCCGTCCCAGACTGTCCAGTCCGCCTGACTGCCGGGTGGGATCGGGATTCAGCCTTCATGATTACGCACGGCCGGGGTCTCGCAATGGCCATCTGTGAGTCCCCATCTCCAGCTTCGCAGTGACCTGCGGAGCTCTGAGCATACAAGGCTGGTATCCGGAACCCGAGCCTCCGAGTCGGCACATCGAAGGATCTTCCGCGGTGACCAGCTGAACTTGGAGCCGGGGAGATGACGCCCTGCCCGGCCTGGCGCTCCGAGGCTCCAGAGCGGAGGGAGGATCGGGGTACACCAGCAGAGCTCCATCCAGCTTGCTCTGAATTATGTTGTCGGCCACCAAGCACAAAAAATGCCAGCACATCAGCATTAGACCAAGATGTTGTCAGTATTATTTTTAAAATCTTTAAAATAAGTCCAGCCGCTGCTCCAGTCCGAGAAATTGCATATGGCGGATTATTGTTTTGAAAAGTTTCTGAAGGATCCAGTGACTCCGCCCCCGACCAATCCGTGACCGACAGTGTTCTGACGTCACGTTTTAGTACCTCTTCGTTCCGGTTAGAACCACAGAGCCAAGGGTACTGAAAATAGTAACAGGTGCTAAGTACCGGTACTAATGGAAAAGCCTCAGAACCGGGCCAAGTAGGGTCCAGTCGGGCCGTACCGGTACTAATGGAAAAGGGGCAAAACTCTGCTCTGTCCGTCAGGTATGATCGGAACCACTCCAGGGCAGTGCCAGTGAGCACTGCAAAATGCTGTAAATAGTGGAGCAGGATGTAATGATCTACCATGTCAAAGGCTGCCGAAAGATCGAGAAGAATAAGGAGAGAAGAGGAACCACGATCAGCAGTGATTAACAGGTCATTTGTGACCTGGATCATAGCTGTTTCAGTGCTATGAGCAGTACGGAAACCTGATTGAAATTTGTCCAGTATACTATTGTCATGTAGATGTTCTTGTAGATGAACCGAGACCAATTTCTCCAGAACTTTAGTGAGGAAGGGAAGGTTGGAAATGGGTCTGTAATTTGCCAGGTCATGAGGATCAAGAGTAGGTTTTATGAGAAGTGGTTTAATTATGGCTGATTTCAGGGCAGGAGGAATATGACCAGATTGGAGGGATTGATTAACTATGGCGGTGATAAAAGGACTGAGAAAGGCAATGTTAGTCTTGACTAGGGTCAAAGAAGTCCACCGCATTGAGGGAAGCTGGAAGGGAGCCAGGAATGAGGACCTTAAGCTCAGCTGCTAGAAGTTCAGAGTTAATGTTTTTCAGATTTCTAAAAAAAATCTGTCGCTTTGGTTTGATGGTACTGTCCAGGAAAGGAAGCTCTATATAGATGACTTGAAAGGTGAAAGGTCCAAATGATCTTTAAAAATGAGGGCTAGACCACTGCCACGATGTGAACTCCATGCTCTCTGGAGATATTTATATCCAGCAGGACATGCCTCATTGAGAGCAGAGAAACTGTTTGGCTGATGCCAAGTCTCTGTAAGGCACATAATATCCAAATCCTTATTCAGAATGTGCTCCTGGATAAGGCATGCTTTATTAGTCAAGGACTGCACATTGAAAAGTTCGTTTTTAAGATAAGGTGCAGCCATGTATTTTTTAATAGGCTTGAGAAGATTAAAATCCACTCCACGATTTCCATCCTGCACCCGAAAGGACACAGGAACTGCTGTAGTCCCGTCAGGACTACATATCCCAACAGCCATAGTGCTCTGATGACGTGAGCGCCATGCCCCGGAACGCTCAGCTGACCAAATGACCGGTATGGAGGACCCAGTCCGATTAAAAATATGCTTTCTCCGGGAGCTTCTGTGGGCATAAGGAGGACGTCAAAAAAGACACAGCCTTTTGACGATGGAAACGTCCAGAAAATCCACATGGACATTGCTGTTATTAAGGCTCAACAGCTCCCCAGCAGAGTAGCTTAGCGTCATGCTAGCTGAGGAGGGAGACACGGCGTCACACAGTAGCAGGAATACAAAACAGCAGAGTCTCCCTAACAACAAAAAAAACATCATCCGAAGCCGCAAGCTGTCCACAACAGTGAATAAAGTCAGGGGAAAATAAAAAAATACTTTAAGATGTTATCATCCAGATGGAGAAGTGGCGAACAAACAACGCCAGCGTCCTCTCCTGTTGAGGTCTACAGGTTTTGTTGAGGTCTACAGGTTCTGTTGAGATCTACAGAGAAGGACTTGTACCAATTGGCAAGACAGAGAGATCAGGCTGGAAAGGATGTGCTGCATATTAGGCTTGTTAAAGACAGGTATGGTAATGTTCTAACAAATGAAGAGAGTGTGATGGGAAGATGGAAGGAGTTAGGGGTGTAACGGTACACGTGGGTGTATTGAACCGTTTCAGTACGGTATGTTCGGTTCGGTCCACGTGCGTACCGTTTCGGCAATTTTTTCACTCATTAAATTTTATTAACGAGAGATTATGCACTGCGAAACTAAAGTTCCTAAGCGTGTTTCAGCATGGCGCTATTATCTTGCAGCACGTGCAGCATTAGCAGCCTAGCATCTCGTTGCAGTCTCCTGTTTGGGAATATTATGGCTTTCTTGTTAAAAGACAAGTGAACAAATCCAAAGCTGTGTGTCGACGTTTCATGGAGATTGAATCTGTAGCAGACAACCCGTCTAACTTGTTAACGTACTTGAAACGACATCATCCAAACGTGAACGTCTTTTCTAGCAGCTTGAAGCAAAGACCGATAACAGCAGCATTTAAACAACCTTTATCAGGTAATTCAGATGGGTCCAGAGCAACGACAAAAGCTGTAGGAGCTTTTAAAGCTCTGGATCTACGTCCGTATTCTGTTGTTGATGTGCCGACTTTAAAGTTATTGAGCCCCCCTGCGACATCCCATCACGTCAACTCTTCAGCCAAAAAGTTGTAGTAGCACTTTATGAAAAAGCTATAACTGATATTGTCAACAAGCCCTGGAGCCCAGATTAAAGCCCTGTCCTGATTATGATAAACGAGAGATTCAACCACTTCATAACAGAAATGATGACCGTTCAAGAACGGGTATTGTTATTTTATTATTATTAACCAATTAACTTTTTTTCATTAAAAATTATAATCTTATTAACTCTTTTTTTTAACTTCTTTGTGTTTTATTTCCAGTCTGGGACAGAGATAGCAGCTGAGTCTTCTTCCGTTCAGGGAAATCCACCAGAGATCACCTCCAGCTAAGAAGTCTGATGACTGAACTCTGAACTTTTCCAGTGACCTGTCCCACCTGTGGGAGCAGG
The DNA here is from genome assembly GCF_014905685.2 of Nematolebias whitei. Classification (NCBI taxonomy): domain Eukaryota; kingdom Metazoa; phylum Chordata; class Actinopteri; order Cyprinodontiformes; family Rivulidae; genus Nematolebias; species Nematolebias whitei. Next base: position 40,208,947 of record NC_056513.1, read on the forward strand.
TCCAAGAGGTTGTGGGTAATGAGGTCAAATACAGCCACACTGCAAAATTAGCAAAGCTCTACCTCTTTATTCCTACTACTGTTGTTAGTGAGCGGTTTTCTCCACCGCTGGAGATATTCACTGCAACTAGAACTGTGCTTTTGGCAGAAAATGTAGATAAGTTGGTCTTTTTGGCCAAAAACTTA
>NC_056513.1:40209141-40222210 GCF_014905685.2 Nematolebias whitei
GTTGTTTATTTAAAATATCATCCAAATGGGTTGCTTTTATTTATTTTGAGTGGGCCATGTTCCACACCTCGCTTGTTGAGGTAGCTGCCTTGAGCTGGGGCCGCAAGGTTGTTGGTGCTTCTCGCGGTGGTCATCCACAAACTCGGTGGTGGACAGCCCGGGTTAGGGAGGCTGTCAAGCTGAAGAAGGAGTCCTATCAGGCCTTGTTGGCCAGTGGGACTCTGGAGGCAGCTGAGGAGTATAGCAGGGCCAAGCGGTGTGCAGCCTTTGCTGTTGCTGAGGCAAAAGCTCGGATGTGGGAGGAGTTCAGTGAGACATTGGATAGAGACTCTCGGTCGGTTCCGAGGAGATTCTGGCAAACCATCAGGTGGCTGAGGAGGGGAAAGCAGCACTTTACTAACACTGTGTTAAGTGAAGGTGGAGTGTGTGGAAAAAATAGTAATTATTTTAAAGTTTAAAAAACTCCTAATAAAAAGAAAAGAACCAGAGACATCTCTCTTTAGCTCAAATCGGAGCGCAAGGTTTATTCTTTCTGCAGAAAGGAGTTGCTCCCTGAACGAAATCAGAATGAGCACTGGATTCTTAAAGAGACAGTACATATTTTTATACATGTTTCGTGCGTCACAATAACATCATATCATAAAGTTTCTCATGCTGATATCACACACAGGTTCTTTGTTATCAGCACGAGATGTTATTCTTCTTGTTGAGCCGGTGCTTTGTAACCAGTCTTCTGTCCATGTGACTAGAACATTCTGATGAACATTTGTGGAGCTGGTATTTTTTAATTAGATTTGTAACAAGTCTTTGTTCATGTGGCTAGGATATTCTGATAAACATTGTGGAGCTGATATTTTTTAATTAGATTTGTAACAAGTCTTTGTTCATGTGGCTAGGATATTCTGATAAAGGAAAAACATGTTGATACGAAAAAACGTTCTCAGCAGTTAGATAAAAGTTCTGTGTCTTTGTTTTTTCTGCAGATGGTGAATACAAGGACGTTTTGCTGAGCACGAGGCTTTGAGAAGTTTACAAAAGTTCACATTTACACATCAACTGAGGAGGTTCACCAAAGTTCACATTTTACACATCAACTTTAAAAATCTGCAGAATAAACATGGATTTTAAACAATATTTAAACGATACGTGTCAGTTTATTAATTTTTTCACAAGTGCTGTTGACCTCAACCAGTGATGTCGTCGGGAGGTGGAAGGAATACTTCTCAGACCTTCTCAATCCCACCAGCATGTCTTTCATGGAGGAAGCTGAGTTGGGGGACTTTGGGGTTGATCCGTCCATAACTGTGGCTGAAGTCGCCATGGTAGTTAAAAAGTTCCGAGGTGGCAGAGCTCCAGGAGTGGATGAGATTCACCCTGATTTGCTTAAGGCTCTGGATGTTGTGGGGCTGTCTTGGCTGACACGCCTTTGCAACGTCACGTAGACATCGGGGGCAGTGCCACTGGACTGGCATACTGGCGTGGTGGTTCCCCTCTTCAAAAAGGGGGACCGGAGGGTGTGCTCCAATTATAGGGGCATCACTCTCCTTAGCCTCCCTGGTAAGGTCTATTCAGGCGTACTGGAGAAACGAGTCTGATCATTGGTCGAACCTCAGATCCAGGAGGAACAATATGGGTTCCGTCCTAGTTGTGGAACACTGGATCAGCCCTTTAACCTCACTAGGGTCCTTGAAGGGTCATGGGAGTTTGCCCATCCAGTCTACTGGATGTTCAGTCCCTATACAAGCGGTGCGAGAGTTTGGTTCGCATTGCCAGCAGTAAGTTGGACCCCTTCAGGGTGGGAGTTGGACTCCGCCAGGGCTACCCGTTGTCACCGATTCTGTTCATAACTTTTATGGACAGAATTTCTCGGTGTAGCCAGCTGGCGGAGGGTTTCTGGTTCGGTGGCCTCGGGATTCCATCTCTGCTCTTTGCAGAATATGTGGTCGTGTTGGCGTCATCATCCCGTGATCTCCAGCTGTCACTGGAGCGGTTTGCAGCCGAGTGTGAAGCGGCTGGGATGACAATCAGCACCTCCAAATCTGAGGCCATGGTTCTCAACGGAAAAAGGGTGGGTTGCTCTCTTCAGGTCGAGGGTGAGGTTATTCCTCAAGCGGAAGAGTTCAAGTATCTCGGGTTTTGTTCATGAGTGAGGGAAGAATGGAGCGTGAGATTGACAGATGGATTTCGTGCAGCATCTGCAGTATTGCGGACTCTGTACCGGTCCGTTGTAGTGAAGAGAGAGCTGAGCTATAAGGCAAAGCTCTCTGTTTACCGGTCGGTCTATGTTCCTACCCTCACCTATGGCCATGAGCTCTGGGTAGTGACCGAAAGAACGATATCGCAAATACAGGCAGTTGGAATGAGTTTTCTCTGCAGGGTAGCTGGACTCTCCCTTAGAGATAGGGTGAGAAGTTCAGTTATTTGGGAGAGATTCGGAGTAGAATCGCTACTCCTCCACGTCGAGGAGCCAGTTGAGGTGGTTCGGGGATCTGGTAAGGATGCCCCCTGGGCGCCTCCCTAGGGAGGTGCTTTGGGCATGTCCAACTGGGAGGAGACCCCGGGGAAGATCCAGGACACGTTGGAGAGACTATGTTTCTCGGTTGGCCTGGGAACGCCTTGGAATCTTCCTAGACGAGCTGGAAGAGGTGGCTGTGGAAAGAAATGTCTGAGCCTCACTGCTCAAGCTGCTGCACCCGTGACCCGACTACGAAATAAGCGGAAGATAATGGATGGATGCAAGGGCATCAGAAGCATCCGTAATGTGGGGGGGACACAATGATGTGTGTAGGTGTGTGTGTGTGTGTATTTGCGTAAAGAAGTGTACACTAATGTACCAAAAAAAGCAACATTTCACCTAGATTTCCTTTAATTCCACACATTTTAATCATGTTTCTCACAAAGTTTGTGTAAATTCAGCTGTGGGTTTTAAAGACATTTTAACTTTAATACACTTTAACACACAGCATCAGGTCGGCACCATTTGTGTTTGTAGAGAAATAAAAAACATCACCGCTAGACTTTTTTACTTGTGTTCAACACTACTCGTCTAAATGATGTTTCTCACGAAGGTTGAGGACAATAAGGTGTGGAGTTTTAAAGACATTTCAGCTTTAATGCACCTGAACTCACAGCGTCTCTTACACCTGCAGTGTCTTACAGCGTCACACTTACTGCTAAGCTAAGATGCTACAGACATAGCGCTCCTCTCAAGCATCCTCCTAACCATGTATATATGTTTTTGATCAACCCCTCTGGTCAACAACTGCCCGCACTAAGCTCGCTAAACTGGCGAGCGAGCAACACAGAGGTGTCTCCACCTCCTCCACCTGTGCGCGTGTTTTCTCCCGAGGCAGGAGACTCAGCAGCCGGCTGCCTGCACAGATTCTGCACTGTGTGTAGAGTTGGAGGAGGTAACTAGGAAAACCTGGAGTGGAGTTTTAGTGGTTTGTGTATTCTCCTATTAGTCAAGTGGAATGGATTCGTTCACGAAGAAAGAGAAACTGTACCGCCTGAACTAATGTTTCATAGTAAAAGTGTGTGTGTGTGTGTGTGTGTGTGTGGGGGGGGGGGGTCCAAATGAACGGGGTTTTTTTGTGTGGGTGGGGGGAACTTGTCCCCTTCACATATAATGGTTGCAACGCCTATGGATGGATGGATATGTTAATAGTTTACCAAGCCTCAAAACATTTTTAATGTGACTGTATCTTGGAGCCAACATGGGGAAACGTGGTGTTCAAAAAACTGCTACAACAGGAACTACTACAAAATGCTTCAGAGCAGTGTTTGGCCAGTCATCTTGTCTGGATGTGTTTACTTGTCAGAATTGTGGCAAATTAAACTGTGAAAAGCTCTTTGGCAAAACAAGTGAGAGTAAAATGAAGACCACATCTGAAAATGTTTGGAGACAGCACATAAGTATTTCAAGGTTAGACCATCAACCCTTATGACAGATATGAACCCATTATAAATGTGTATCAAGTTATCATCTCACTAAGCTAAAACACTCCCTGAAATGAAAGTGAATGCAAAAAATGCAACGAAGATCAAAAATGGTAGATACAGTAGATATCTTGAAGGAATCATATTGTCTGCTTCCTTTTATGCCTGAGTTTTAGACCAAGACAGGGATTTGCAACATTTGTAATCAAAGAAAAAAATACCTGCTCTCTGTTCTTGTGTGCGTTTGCAAACTGTAATCTGGCTTTTTTAAATGTTACTTTCAGAGTAATGGCTCCTTTCTCGCAGTGAACTTTCACCCTGTGTTGGTACTGAACTCAGTCCACTGTGGATAATGACAACAGTTTCAGAAGCATCCTCACAAGATATTGGCTTTAGTTTTATGGTTAATACGGACATTTCACACAAGAACACATTAAGCTTACGAACACAGAACCCGTCTTTTTTTCTTTTTAAGAGATTTGATGCAACACTGAACTTGTGTTGATGGCCAGTATGATGGCAGGACATAGGGTTTGTACAAGTACGGTATATAAATGTTTGAACAGAGGAACCTTCAGGCATCTGAATGGGACTGAAGGATGAACCGGAGTTGTAGAGGTCGGCACTTTCTCTTTCCGATATCTTGACTGATTTCTTTTGATTTTCCCATGATGCTGCCCAAAGAAGTAGTGTGTTTGAGGTGTGCCTGGAAAGGCATCCACTGGTGTGCCTCCAGTTAACTCAAATGTTGTCATCTAAACAATCAAAAGATTCCATATCTTTAACAACAAAATTTGGGCTTTTACAAATAATTAAAAAGCATAGTAATCTTAATGTATGTAATCTTGTGACTTTGAAGAAAGTACTAATAGTTATCTGTCTCATTATTCAGGCATTTATCAAATATAAATAAGTTTTGGAATACAACTGATTCCAACAGAATTGAACAGAAAATATTTATTTTGATTTAACATCAGACAGCAAGAAAAACAATAGTTGAGGGTTTTTTTTTACAGGGCCTGCAAACATCTGGTTTCATCTGTACTACTTTTAAAGTTTATTCAAATTAAATTCAAATTCAAAAATACTTTATTAATCCCAGAGGGAAATTATTTGTTGTTGTAACTCGTTATCCTCAATATATTAAGAGATGTTATAGATGCTGATGCTGTAGACAGGAAGGATCTCTTGTAAAGGTCCATCCCACAGTGGATCCTAAGAAACTGGCTGCAGATGCCGTCCGATCCGTCCACCCAGACTCGGCTGACCTCTCAGTTACCTTGGGCTGTAGGACCGCTTGAATGCAGAGCAGAACTCCTCCCAGAGCGATGGCCACTCCTCCCAGCAGTCTGCCGAGCTCCTCATCGCTGCGGACAACCGGCTGCAGGTGTCGGGGGACGATCTTGTCCTTCCGCTGTCATGAGCCGTGTTTCCTGCTAGTTCCAGGATCTCAGTGGTCAGGCACTCGAGCACAGCTGGCAGGTAGATGAGAATGCGTCCACAGAACATCCTTTTCAACTCATTTGATATTTGGGGCTGTAGTTGAGATATTATTTGAGCCGTTGAGATGTTAATCAGCTGTTGGTTGTAGAAAACTGCCTTGTTGCCATGGTTACGCATCATAACAAATGTCCAAAACTAAAAAAGTTTCAGTAAAAATCCTTCCAGCTGCACAGCATCTGATACCAGAGGAAACAATCATCCAAAAAGTGTGATTTACATCCAGAAAAAAAGGAATTAAAGTTTCCAAAAGCAAAATCTCAGAATGAAAGTAACAGAGCTGCTCCGACATGCAGCCACCTGGAGCGGCGCAATTCTAGATCCACCTATCTAGTGATTCATGAGATATATTGTTAATTGACAAACAGTTTTGACTCCAATGGTCAATTAAAATGTTTTAAGCAAAAATTTGAACAATGAGTAGCATGTGGAGTGTGCTGTTTTGACACACAGCTACTACCACACCAGATTTGAGCACATCAGTAAAAATGACTGAGTTCAAGCCATTTTTATGTTTTGAAGCTCAGTTGGTTGTGGCAGCCATCTTGACCTGGTTTTACTCCAAAAGTCAGTCAAAGTACATCCAAGAATAACTTTCTGCAAGTTTCAATAAAATTGGTCCAGTGGTTTAAGAACTATTTTGGTAGCGGAGTTCTAGAATTGTGTCGCTCCAGGTGGCTGCATGTTGGAGCAGCTCTGTTACTTTCATTCTGAGATTTTGCTTTTGGAAACTTTAATTCCTCTTTTTCTGGATGTAAATCACATTTTCTGGATGATTGTTTCTTCTGGTATCAGATGCTGTGCAGCCAGAATGATTTTTACTGAAACTTTTTTAGTTTTGGACATTTGTTATGATGCATAACCATGGCAACAAGGTGTTTTCTACAACCAGCAGCTGATTAACATCTCAAAGGCTCAAATAATATCTCAGCTACAGCCCCAAATCTCAAATGAGTTGAAAGGATGTTCTGTGGATGCATTCTCATCTACCTGCCAGCTGTGCTCGAGCGCCTGACCACTGAGATCCTGGAACTAGCAGGAAACACGGCTCACGACAGCAGAAGGGCAGGATCGTCCCTCAGCACCTACAGTTGGCTGTCCGCAGTGACGAGGAGCTCAGCAGACCGCTGGGAGGAGTGGCCATCGCTCTGGGAGGAGTTCTGCCTGGCATTGGGGCGGTCCTACAGCCCGGGGGAACTGAGAGGCCAGCCGAGTCTGGGTGGATGGATCAGACAGCATCTGCAGCCAGTTTCTTAGGATCCACTGTGGGATGGACCTTTACAAGAGATCCTTCCTGTCTACAGCATCAGCATCTATAACATCTCTTAATGAAATGAGGATAACGAGTTACTACAACAAATAATTTCCCTTTGGTATTAATAAAGTATTTTTGAATTGAACTGAATTGAAAATATTATTGGCTGCTTTTCAGTGGCTGACGATAATGATACAAATTAAAATATAAATTTCCAGTTCAAAAAAGGACACCTAATAAAACACAACTTAATATCAATACCCTATTTTGATTCAGGAGAGAGCTGATGCAAAATAAGTTGTAAGTGAGAAATCAACAGATTTTTATGACTTACTTTTGCTGAGGTACTCAATAAGTGGATAGATCTGGGCAATGCAGCTTTCTGTCAGTGGGGCTCCAAAGACAACCCCTTTATCTGTAAAAGATAAAATGAAATTGCATTAAATGATAAAATCAAACTTCAAACTTAAGAGAGACAGTCTTCAGAAAGCTTACAAAAAGACAGATTTAAAAGAATGAGAAAGACAACACAATCATTTTAACAATTTTGATTTGATTTGATTTTGAAAGTTGTAATGTGATTTTCATTTTTTACATGAGTTAAGTTAATTTTACATTTCTTGTTTTCTAAATGCAGATTCAGCATGAGCAGCACGTTGGCTCAGGTGATAGCTATTGTCTCTCAGCGAGAAGGATGATGATGAAAGGATGGATGGTTCAACATTTGATGCCAATGTCAGATTATATCCATCCAACTTTTACACACTTCTTCCGTTTTGGGTTACGGGGGTCACTGGTGCCCATATCCAGCAGTCACTGTGTGATAGGTGGGGGACACCCTGGACATGTCTCCAGTCCATCACAGGGACACATAGAGACAAACAACCATTCACTCTCTCTCACACCTAGGGACAATTTACCAGTCAGTCTAACATGCATGTTTTTGTTCTGTGGGAGGAAACTGGAGTACCTGGAGAAAACCCACACATGCACGGAGAGAACATGCAAACTCCACCCAGAATGGCCTCCCGTCTGGGATTCGATCCAGTGATCTTCTCGCTGAGAGGCGGCAGCTCTACCAACTGCGCTACTGTCAAATTCTATAGCACATTAAAAACAACAAAATTTGACCGCAGTGCTTAAAGTTCAGTCAAGACAACCAACTGATCTTGTGTCTTTAAGAAAACACAAGTTAAAATAAAATACAGAAATATTATAAAAAGACAAACAAAAAAGATTCTAACTGAACTTAAACTCAATCGTCTGAATCAAAAGCAGAAGAGTTGGGGCTTGAGCACAGGTTTAAGTCTCAGCAGACCGTATATGAAAAGGTCAACTGTTCCAGTTTTAGAGCAGTAATTGCATACCATACCATACCATACCATACCATACCATACCATACCATACCATACCATACCATACCATACCACTTTATTTATAAAGCACTTAAAACAGCGACAAGGCCAACCAAAGTGCTGTACAGACAGAACAACAGGTAACACACAAAGCAAAATACAAAATTAAGTAAATCAGAATTTAGACATAAAAACGATGCAGATAATGACGACAAACCAGTGTGGAGCATACAGGATCAAAACACAGATCATCTGGTGTTGAAAGCTACTGAATAGTAGTGAGTTTTTAAACGGGACTTGAAAACCGAGAGGGAGGGGGCATGTCTGACAAGCAGAGGTAACTCGTTCCAAAGTCTTGGTCCTGCTACAGAGAAGGCCCTGTCACCTCTGCGCTTAAGACGAGTTCCTGGAACTGTGAGGAGCAACTGGTCCGCTGACCTCAGGGAACGTGGTGGGACATACGGTTGTAGCAGATCAGAGAGATGGGGGGGACACTGTTCAGTGATTTGTAGACATACATGAGTATTTTGAACTGGATTCGAAAGTGAACTGGTAACCAGTGCAGGGAGGCCAAAACTGGTGTAATGTGCTCTCTTTTGCCTGTACTGGTTAAAAATCAGGCTGCTGCATTCTGGACCAGTTGTAGTCGTGCAATGGAGGTCTGACTGATACCAAACAGGAGTGAATTGCAGTAATCAAGCCTAGATGTAATGAATGCATGTATTACTGTCTCCAGGTTATTTTTGGACAATATGGGCTTCAGTTTAGACAGCCGCCTCAGTTGGAAGAAACATGATTTAACAATCATGTTTACATGATTGTTAAGTTTCAGGGAAGGGTCCATTATCACGCCCAGATTAGTGACTCTTTGTTTTTCTGACAGGGTTAGAGCGGAAAGGTCGATGCAGTGGTTTGTGATCGTGTCGTTGGGAGGGAACAACATGACTTCAGACTTCTTTTCATTGAAACTTAAGAAATTTAAAGCCATCCAGTCCCTGATGTCAGCCAGGCAGTTGAGCAGCAGATGAATAGAGCATGTACCAATGTGTCTTAGGGGGAAGTAAATTTGACAGTCATCGGCACAGAAGTGGAAGGGCATGTTGTGTTTCTGGAAAATAGCACCAAGCGGCAGCAGGTACAGAGAGAATAGGAGGGGACCCAGGATGGAGCCCTGCGGAACCCCCATTTAAGCTCTGCCTTTGCGGAACTAAAATCCTTGATGGAGACACAAAAGGATCTGTCAGTGAGGTAAGATCTGAACCAATTTAGGGCTGACCCTGTGATGCCCACCCACTGCTCCAACCTAGCAATGAGGATCTCACGGTCGATGGTGTCAAAGGCGGCTGTGAGGTCCAACAGGACAAGCAGCACAGAATCACCGGTATCTGTGAATCTGAAGATGTCGTTAAAGACCTTCAGCAGGGCAGTTTCAGTGCTGTGGAGAGGTTTAAAGCCAGATTGGAAAAGCTCTAAGATGGTGTGAACCTTCCAGGAAGCACTTCAACTGGGACTCAACTATTTTCTCCAGTAGTTTAGAAACAAATGAGAGTCTGGAGACAGGCCGGTAGTTGGAAACGACTGAGGGGTCAAGGTTTGGTTTTTTCAGGAGAGACTGAACAGCAGCACATTTAAAGGATTTTGGCACAACACCAGTGGATAAACTACTGTTTATTATATCAAGAATGGACGGACCTAGAGTTGGAAAAACCTCCTTTAGTAGTCGAGGGGGGACCACATCAGAGGGGGAGCCAGAAGGTTTCAAGCTGCACATGACCTGCTCTAGAGAAGATAGAGTGATGGGTTCAAAATGGTCAAAAGGAGCTACAGATTGAGGTGGGATGGATGGGTCATGAGTTGGAGGGGAAATGAGAGCCCGGGTAGTCGCAATTTTTTCCAAAAAGAAATGTAGGAAGTTCTCGCACAGCTCAGTCGAGGCTTCCAGAGGTGATGGTTCAGTGAGGTGGAGAACAGAGTTTAGGGTAGAGAAGAGGACACGTGGGTTGCGAGAGTTTGAGGTAATTATATCAGAGAAGTATTTGGATTTAGCAGCTTTCACTGCTTTTTGACAACGGCGCCACCTCTCTTTAAGTATCTGGAAAGAGACCTGCAGCCTGTCTTTCCTCCACTTTCGCTCCGCCCTCCTACATTGCTGCCTAACGGCCTTGGTGACGTCACTCAGCCAAGGTTCTGCTCTCAGTTTTGATTTTTTTGGTTTTAACAGGTGCAACATGATCCAGAGTCTTTAAGCAGACAGAGTTGAACTGGGATGTCAGCTCCTCAGTGGTGGTGAGAAACACTGGGGCCTGAATGATCATTTCAGAGTTATAAACATCTGTGAAACGTGCGGCAGTGAAGTGGTTAATGGTCCGGGTACTACGTGCAAGAATGCACGACTTGGGAGTTAGATGGGGGAGGGTGAACTCAAAGTGGACTGGCATGTGGTCTGAAAAAACATTATCACCAATAACAAGATTATTAACAGTCACATCATGAGTTAAAACAAGGTCCAATGTATGTCCACGCTCTTGGGTGGGACCGTTTACATGCTGAGTTAAATTAAATGAGTCCAATAAATCTAAAAAGTCCTTAACCAAGGGCTTCTCAGGACAGCACACGTGCAAATTAAAGTCCCCAATAATGAAAACATGCTCATATTTTGGTGTGATTTCAACCAAGAAATCAGAAAACTCATTTATGAAATCCTTTGATCGAGGTGGGCGGTAGACGAGTGCAAATAAAGTCGAAGGCGAATGTCCGAGTTCAAAGACGCTCAGCTCAAAGCTGGCGAGGAAAACGGGGATGGGCAGTTGTTTACAATCAAGAGTTGATTTGAATATTGTTAATAATCCACCACCGCGCCGGCCTGATGGCCGCGGGGCGTTAAAATACAGACAATTCGGTGGCAATAATTCCGTCAAGGCGCTGGACTCACCCGGAGACATCCAAGTCTCTGTGATGCAGAAAAAGTCTAACTCGTGCTCTTGAAAGTAGTCCCTGAGGATAAAAGTTTTGTTGGTAACAGATCTTGCGTTGACCAAACACATCCAGATACTGTCCGAAGTGGAGCCAGCAGCGGTGGAGTTAGCGCGCGCTAATGGCCGCAGATTTTCAATAACAGCCCCTCCAGGTCGGTCCGAGCGGTGCACCGGCCGACAACTCCCCTTGGTTACCTGGTCCGGGGACGCGGGAAGCTGGAGACCATGACCACCAGCTGAAGAGGAAGATGCAGCGCGCAGAGCTTTAAGCTTCACCAGCTGACCAGCACGTTTTCCCCGGCATCTGAAGCGATGTCTCCAGGCAGGCAGGTGAGGAGCGCAGCGGAGGTAAACTGGCACGTCCGCCAGCAGGGGGCGGTCCAGAGGTACGCTGATAATGGTCCAAGTAAGCGACATCAGTGACAGAAAAACGAAGATCCAGAAGCTGTTGTCTGTCATACATTAGGAGTGAATTTATGCCACAGATAAAAAACGAACAAAACAAAAATAATCTGAACACCATCAGCAGAGGTGGATTGCAAGCCATGTACACGGGCGCCATCTTACCAGAATATGACAACACAACAAAACATAACAAAAGCTCAGGCTATTGTTGACTCGTTTTTTAATGTTTCCACACAGTTTTTATCATATTTGTGGTATTTTAAGATTCATGCACTAAAACATTCAGATCCTTTAAATAATGCTACAACTTTTGTTTTTTAAATAAATTATGGTAATTAAAATTCCAGTTTTAGTTTCATAAAGTCTGTCTGCCTAATAAAATGACATATACATGTTTTTGTTTATGTATATGTTGTTGTTTCTCTCACACAGTGAATGGATGAAACTACAGGTGTGAGTTTATTCCACACATGTTTAAATAATCCCACCTAAATCCAAATTTACAACAAGCCAGGACTCTGCCAACATGCTGAAAACTTTACTTCCTAATGTGTTTATAGTAATGGAACTTTAATCCATTTTGGAAAGTGCACAAATCAGATTTGGATTGTTTTTAATAATGTTTCTGTGACCTGGATTATCTCTGACCTTTGCGCTTGAGGAAGTTGAAGGAACGAAAAAAGCCTCCGTTGCCACCTGTCGGGGTTTTGGGACTCTCCTCACCGAGGAGTTGAGCAAACTCTGTCCCAGGAAGGTCGACAAGACGAGTTATGTTACTGAGCACCAGCTCCAGGAAACTATCAGGGTTCTCATGGCGGAGTTTCTCCACAAAGAAATCTGGGTTGAAAATGACAGGTGGTCCAGGTGTTTCCACGTGCTCCATCAACATACTGCACACTGTTCCTCTAGTGGGAGACACAGACGTACCAGACATGAGTTACTACACAGGATGTTTGGAAAAATACTTGTTACTGGCTGCATTTAGAACTTTTAAACTTTTAAAAGTCTTCACATTTTTCTTGACAAGTGGTCACCTGGAATCAAAGACTAGACTCCAGCTTAAGGCTGCTTGATTATGGGAATATTATTTTGGTCAATTTTGAACCAGACTGAGTTCAGAAACAGAATAAATTTACTGCACTTAAAGAACAGTAAATTTCCTTGAAGGTGAATATTTTCCTAATACCGTCTTGTTGAATTTTCCATTAAAACACTGACTATTCAAATGTAGACTACTATATAAAATAATAAACACAAATAAATAAAGGCAATATATGTATTCCCAGCACATTGCAGGGACCCATCTATTAGTTGATACTGAATACAAATTCATGAAAATACAATTAGACCAGAGTTGACAAGTAAAAGTGTTTGAGAGTTTGATAAAGAGTAGGTTTAAGTCTTAAATTCTGTGAAATAGCCCTTTAAAAGCTGGGAATGAGAAACTAACTTCAAGACGTCCTGTGTGAGACCATTTCAAGCAATCAGAAATAACAGACTCATGGAAAACTTATGTGTCTAATGTCTAATAATGTCTAATACTAATAATGTCTAATAATGTCTAATAATGTCTAATACTAATAATGTCTAATAATGTCTAATACTAATAATGTCTAATAATGTCTAATACTAATAATGTC
>NC_056513.1:40232210-40242527 GCF_014905685.2 Nematolebias whitei
TCCAGGACTTTTACCGTCTGATGCCCCCTGGTTTGATGCCACAGCTTCGACTTCATGCTGCCCGTGTTCTGTCCATGTTTGGAAGCACCTATCTGTGCCAACAGTTTTTTTCCATAATGAATCTGAACAAAAACAAGCACAGATCACGCCTCACGGATGACAACCTCCATGCTGTTCTACACATTGCCTCAGCACAGGACCTAAAGCCAGACATTGACACACTGGCAACGGGAAAACGGTGTCAGACATCTGGTCAGAAAAACACAGGTTAGCATTTTTTTTGAAAACTAAAATATAATAAAATGTAATTCAACCAAGAAGAAGAACAGTTAAACTGTGTGCAATTTAATGATTGTGCGTGCATTTTGTTTTGTGTTTATCATTTTCAGAACATGATCAATCGATAGTAGAGAGAATCCACTTGGTGTGTTCAAGGACAGGCAGCATCTCCTCATCGAAGACTAACCAAAAAACTTGAGTAATATAGTTGTGAACCGAGTCAACCTTTATTTTGTTTTTTAGTTGATTACATATTATTTATGTATAGCTGCTGTTGTAATTATTTAATGTTTGCAGGTCTTATGTGTGTATGCAGGAAGATTGTTGTCATCAAACCATCAGTTGGATGCAAGGCTGTGTGTAGCCTTCTTTTGTAAAATGCTACATGTGTCATACATGTTCTTTGCAGCTCAGTTTTAGGATGTCTTCAAAGCTATTTGACTATTTGTTATTTTTCTTTATTCACTTGGACAGTTTGATCCTTCATTAATGGAGTTATGTGGGTTTTCATAAGCTGACAAAATGTAAAAGGATTGATGTTAGAGCAACAAGCAAACATATGTTTTCTATGCAACTGTAATTGTCACTTGCATAAGTTATAATAAATAATGAGTTATTTAACATTAAGGAGTAGTTACATTTTATTTTACATTACATTACATTAGGTTACATTTATAAGTTACATCTGGCCCTTTAAGGACAGCCATTATGCTGATGTGGCCCTCGGTGAAAAAGAGTTTGACACTAAAGGATCAACTCTTGTGTGCAACAATCAACGATCAAGACGGAAAAGCTAACATGATTATATGTAGCTAACAACTAGCTCCGTTTGAATTCTGTCGACTACAGAAATAAACTGTCAAACCTGTAAAACAGAGTTTAGAAACCGTATACGTTCAGCATAAGCCCAAATAAACTACGTCTGAGACCCCATTTCTACCGACAAACACTTAGCAAACACATTTTTACCTTCTGTTTTGTGTGTTTTCCTCGACATCTTTTCCTGCAGCCATGTTTGGTTTGAATGCAGCGCTGTTGTCCTTGAAGCTCCGCCCACATCAACCGCTATTGGTGGTTTGTTGAAGATGGGCGTCAACATTGACCCTGATTTGCATGTCCCTCCCTGTGATTGGTCAATTTGAATTTACTGCCTTCTTTTGACTGTCATGTTTTACTGTGATAAGTACATTACCCTGTTCATATGCATGGTATCATTGCATTAGTATTTTTTTTACAGATTATTCCATATATGAACTAAACTTACAAAGGGCAATATCCAGATGTCTGGTGCCAAACTGCTCAGGGAGAAGCTGAAATAGTTGCCTGCTGCTCCACTTGGGGGAATCTCACGTGTGACGGGTCAATGGAGAGGACAAATTTAGTCAAATGTACAATGATAACTTTCATTTTCTTTATGGCAGACTCAGTTTAGAGCTCAGTGTTTGAACTGAGATTTATTGTAGTTTTCAACTATGAGTCAGAACACTGTATTCATGGGGTCAGTCTAGTTTTTCACTTATTCACCAGCTGATATTTTCTATCTGTGAACTGCAAAAATGTTTCAAACATGGGAATAAAATAAATATGAGGGTGGATTTTTTTTTTCTTAACGTTAATTAAATGGACATCATTAACTTCATGCAGATTCTCTCACTGGTACATTTTCATATTTAAATCACTTCTTGGTCTGCTGCCTTCATACATCTCCTCCTACATTTCTCTGTGTGAGTGCAGCTACAGCGTGTGCTCTCAGGACATTATTACCTGCAGTGTTCCCTCAGTGAGGACTGAACTAGGCAAAAGGGCCTTCTCCTACTCCGCTCCTGTTCTATTTCGTATAGGCTTTGCCCTTTAAGAGCTGTCGCTAGTGGGTTTATCCCGTCATACAACGCATTGCACTGAAAAATTTAGTCCACGCCCACCTGCTGTGTGGGCCCCACCTGGTCCGTATAAATTACATTAAGAGCGGGTAATCGGCTCCCATTTTTCTTCAGCAAGCTAATAGCACTGTCAGAAGAACGAAGAAGGGAAGTTGTCTAGCTTGACCAGCTCAACCTTTGTTAAGACTGCCTGTGGCCCCGCCACGTCAGCCTCCTGCCGTCCTGGTGAGTTCTCCTCCCCGAAGAGAAGCAGACGAGCAGTCTTGTTTCAAGGTAAGCGCCGAGGAGTATTTCTCAGTGGCGGGTCGCTACACACTGGACGACGCCATCTTGTAATTTTCCTTTTATTGCAGACTCTCGGAGCGAATTGGATGGTTCCTCCGGAACAGGCAACGTCAGCAGCAGTCCCCCGCTGCTCACTCCCTCCTGGAGAGCGTAGTTTCGGAACGAGGGGGGCTGAGCGAATGCTCACCCCTTCCCGGACCTTTTTCGCATCGGTGACCACACCGCTCCCAGCCACCGGTGCCCTCCTCTGGAGCTGCCCGGCATAATCCAGGAGGTGGCTGACATGAAGGGACTTTTTTCTGTCCCTCTCCTTCCCTCGCCCAAATCGGATGATCTAGCAGGAAGGTTTCTGGGCTCCACCCCGGCTCACCATCCTGATCCCATCTGCCCTCGTTTCCCAGCAGTGACGTCCTACTGGAATGAGGCTGCAGCCGGTCCTGGTAGAATGAGGGTGCCGGTTCCCACATTCGCGCCCATCACCAGAGTGGAGGGGTTTCACCGAGCGGAAATTCCCCCGGTGCCCTCCTGGAGCCGAGCCTGGCGGAGGCTTTCGGAGCAAAGATGTCCAGGTTGGACCAGCATCCTGCGCCTCCGGGTAAGCATGACCAGACGGTGACGTTGCTCTCCAACCAAGCTCACCAGTGTGCGTTCCACGCGGCCGCAGCTAACAATACGTTACACTGCTGGCGTACAACGTTCAAGAGGCTGGAGGAGATTTAGAGCTCCCTCTGCAAGGCAGCTGACATCATTCTCAACTGGTGCGCCTCTTCTGTTGTCTGCCAGTCTCGTATCGCAGCCCGGAGGACGAGGTATTCCAGAGGTCCACCTGGCTCGTCACTCCACCTCCCTCTCGGAGGAGCTGCAGAAAGTTTTTTTGTTGGAGGGCCCCCATCAACGACGGACGCGCACACAGCTCCCCAGCATTCACCGGCTCGCATCAGCATAAATGTGAGACCGCAGAACGGGTCCGGTGAGAGTCATCGCTCTCAGAAAGCGCGGCACGCACCTCACCGAAGCAAACGCGTGCTTCTGCGGCGCTTGCAGCCTTCACTCAAATGGCACGGTGTTGATGATGGCGCATTCACTGCTTCTCAGCACTCGCCCGCTCACGTCAGCATAAATGTGAGACCGCAGGACGAGCCCGGTGACAAACCTCTCGCTCTCAGCAGAAGCGGCGCGCGCCCCACCGAAGCAAATGCTTGCTTCTGCTGCGCTTGCAGGCTTCACTCAAACGGCACGGCGTTGATGAAGGCGCGCTCACCGCTTCTCAGCGCTCGCCGCTCACATCAGCATAAGTGTGAGACCGCAGAGCGAGCCTAGTGAAGGGCCTTGCGTCTCACCGCAGTGGTGTCAAACGCGCGCTCCCGCGGCGCCAACAGTTTTCACACGCCTCTCCTCAACACACATCGGTCCACATAGACATGAATGTGGACCCGCAGCCCGAGCGCACCACAGAGATGAGCTCAGAGCCCTTTGGAGGAAGCCTCGCCTTGGGTCACGCGGAACACACTCCCGCGGCACACGACGGCGGTTGAGGCGGTAGACTGGCTGACATCCGTAAAAACATGACGCATCACCTAAACGCGCGCCCACTCCACAAACATTATGCGGGGTGGCTGCAAACATGCTCGCCAGACAGATGGATGACCAAGCTGTTAAGCAGGGGTTACACGCTGCAATTTGCAGCCCGACCCCCTCCGTTCGGAGGAGTTTTAGAGACGGTCCTGTCATCACCAGACCAGGTCTCATCCCTAAATGCAGAAGTCCAAGAACTTCTGGTAAAAGAGGTGATCTCCAAGGTTCCCGACGGAGAGGAAAACACAGGTTGTTACTCATATTACTTCCTGGTTCCAAAACAGACCAGAGGAATGAGACCAATTTGGACCTGTCAGTTTTCAACAAGGCGATCATGGACAGACCGTTTCACATGTTGACAACCAGACAACTGTTGGACAAAATCCAGAGAAACGACTGGTTTGTTTCCATCGATCTGAAAGACGCCTACTTCCACATACCGATCATCCCAAAACACAGAAAATTTCTGCGCTTCTCCTTTCAAGGTATGTAGTACTAGTACAACAGGCTGTTGTTCGGATATTCCCTCGCGCCTCGTACGTTCTCAAAGTGTGTGGAGATGGCCCTGCAACCGTTACACAGAGCAGAGATGAGAGTTTTGTTTTTCTTAAACGACCTTTTGCTGCTGTCACGCTCCAGACGGGAAGCAGCGATGCAGGCTCAGGTGTTGACATCACACATGTTAAATCTGGGCTTCGCCATAAATTGGAAAAAAGCTAGATTCTCCCTGCCCAGATGATTGTTTATCTGGGAGTGGAGCTAAACTCGACCACCATGAGGACTCGTTTATCACAGACAAGAATTGACGCTCTAAGAGTCCAGCTCCGCCACGTAAGACCGGGCAGAGTAGTAACAGCTATTTCCATCATGAAGCTGTTAGGAAGGATGTCGTCAGCTCACACAGTGGTCCTGCTGGGTTTACTACTCATGAGATGCCTCCAGAGATGGGTTGCTCGTCTGCGCGTAGATCCGGTAAAGCAAAAGAGACGGATGATCAATGTTCCTCCCTCCATGAGAACAGACAATGGGAAAACACCCTGGCTCTGTCGGAGGAAGTCCCCGTCAGCATACCCACGTCACACGTGTCAGTCTTCACAGACGCGTTGTTGTCAGGTTGGGGGATGACATGCCTATCTCGAGCTGTAGGGGCGCTGTGGCCCCATCACACAACAGCTCATATAAATGTTCTGGAGTGTCGCACGGTTCTGAACGTGATTCAACACTTTGCTCCTGTGCTACAGAATCAACACGTTTTGATTCACACAGACAACAAGGTTACTGCTGCGTACATAAACCAGCAGGGGTGTATGTGACCAGCCCAAATGTTACACATTGCGAGAAAACTACTGTGTTGGACACACCAAAATCTGCTCTCCATCAGAGCAGTGTACATCCCCGGTGTTCTAAACAAAGGGGCAGATGTGATGTCCAGGGGCAGTCCACGTCATGGGGACTGGACCCTCCACCCAGATCTGATGGCCCAGATGTGGCAGAAATTTGGCAAAGCGGCTGTGGACCTGTTTGCAACACGAGAGAATGCTCAGTGTCAACTATGATTTTCACTGAGCCCACGAGACGAACCACCGCTGGGGGTGGATGCGTTTGCTCACAGCCCATGGCCCAAAATGCTTCTGTACGTGTTTCCTCCACTTCCTCTGATATTACGGTTTCTGAACCGAGTTCAGGGGGAGGGATTGACAGCTCTCCTGGTGGCTCCCAAGCACGTGAACGCACCATGGTTCCCAGTTCTATGATGCCTGTTATCTGGGCACCCGTGGAAACTGCCGTGGAGGGAGGACGCTCTCCTCCAGGTGGGAGGAGCGATCAGGAGTTACCCAGAAATAGGCCAGCACCTGTGGGTCTGGCCGCTGAGCGGATCCGATTAGAGAGGATGGGTCTCCCTCAAGATGTAGTGCGCACAATCCAGGATTCACATGCTGCATCCACCACAGTGCTGTACACATCAAAGTGACAGCTTTTCAGCGCTGGTGTACAGAGAAAGGTGTAGAGGCCACCTCATGTCCACTAGGCAACGTGCTGTCCTTTCTACAGCAGCTGATGGACAGAAATTTGGCGTTCAGCACGATTAAAACGTATGCTGCAGCCATCTCTTCCAGTCACGAAGGTTTCGGGGACAGAACAGCTTTTAATCATCCGCTGATGAAACATTTTTTTAAAAAAGGTACATAGACGCAGGCCTGTTTCACGCCCATATGTTCCACAGTGGGATTTAATGCTAGTCCTGCGAGCCCTGATCAAAGCTTCATTTGAGCCTCTGGATCAGGTCCCAATTAAATTCTTGTCTCTTAAAACAGCCCTGCTGCTGGCTTTAACATCCGCTAAGAGGGAGAGTGATTTATCTGCCCTTTCTGTCGCTCCGTCACGTCTCAGAATTCAGGCTGACGGCAGCTCAGCTGATTTAAGACCAAACCCAGCTTTTATGCCTAAAACATCACGAGCTCTTAAATCAAGAGCGATATCGTTGGAGGGGGGTTTCCCTCCCCCTTCCCCCCCCCCCCCCCACAATCAGAAGAAGAAGCATCTTCCATCTTCTCTGTCCTGTGCGGGCGTTGACGTGTTACATAGCGCGCACAGCTGCAATGCGTCAAACTCAACATTTGTTTGTGCATTATAGAGATGCATCTGCAGGCCACCCGTTATCCACCCAGCGCTTGTCACACTGGCTGTGTGAGGCCATTTCTGAAGCCTACAGAGCATCAGATTTAGAGCCTCCTGTCAACCTCAGGGCGTACTCGACCAGAGGTATCGCATCTTAGACTGCTTTGCATAATGGTATGACAATGTAGGATATTTGCACTGCGGCCGCATGGTCAACACCCTGCTCATTTATTCATTTCTATTTACATGATGTGATGGCTCGTCCCATGACACATTCTGTCCTCAGTGTTTTAACAGAATGAATATTGTTGTTTCATGGAACTCTGTTTAAGCTCACATCTGACTGCATGCATTACTCTGTGAGATGTTGTTATCAGTCACAAGTTGTGACTGTTATTTTGGTTCTATTGTCACTAATCAGTTCATGACTATTGTTACTAATCAGTTCATTTGATTAATAATCAGTTCACTTGTTATTATTAATTTTTTCATACTGTTCAGCCGTGAATCGGTTGGTTCATGGCCCCTTTTTCAGTATCTTCCCTTCCCCGTTGACCACTTGGTCACGAGTATCAATATACTGAGCTCTGGTCTGTCTGTAAGCCATCTTTTTCGCATGCGCCTCAACAAATGGCGGAAAACCCGGTATTGCGCAATACCGGTCGTGTGTAGGAACTATGTATTCTTTGGGTGAAGGAGAGAGTCAGCAGAAACAGTTGAGTTCAATGAAGACCTTGGTTTGTTCGGCGTGGAATGTAAAATGTGCTTGTAGTGGACTTGATGTGCGCGTGGTGGACAATGTGTGCACATGGAGCGTAACACACGCTCGTGGTGGCCTTTTGGTGTAAATGTGATCCCATAGTTGGATTCATACCAGTGGCGGCTGCCCAATTGCGCCGCTCAAGATGGCTGCATGTTGGAGTAGCTCTGTTACTTTCATTCTGAGATATAACTTTTGATAACTTTAATTCCTCTTTTTTCTGGATATAAATCGCTTTTTTATGATTATTTCCTCTGGTGTCGGATGCTGTGCAGCTGGAAGGATTTTTACAGAAATATCTTTGCTTTTGGACATTTGTTATGATGCGTAACCATAACAACAAGGTTTTTTACAACTGGGAGCAGCTGATTAACATCTCCAAATCTCAAATAATATCTCAACTACAGCCTCAAATCCCAAATGAGTTGAAAAGGAGGCATCATTGATGCAGAGCAGGAGCAAAGAAGAGGGAGAAAGAGAGAAGAATGCAGTTTAAACCATCTCTTCGATCGATCATGATGGGCAATGTGAGATCGCTGGGAAACAAGTTGGATGAACTTCAAGCCCTAACAAGGATCCATCCAGAGTATCGGGAATGCAGTGTTATGTGTTTCACTGAGACATGGCTGCAGGATCATATCCCTGACTCCAGCGTTTCCTTGCCAGGCTTTCTGACCATACGAGCAGATAGAGATTTGAAGAGGAGTGGCAAAAGGAAAGGAGGTGGTTTGGAAGTGCTTGTGAACAACAGATGGTGTAATCCTGGACATGTTACTGTGAAGTGTCGTCTCTGCAGTCCAGATATTGAACTGTTAGCCCTAAGTTGTCGTCCATATTATTTGCCAAGAGAGTTCACCAGTGTTATTTTGGCAACTGTTTACATTCAACCCAGTGCTGTTGCCGAGACTGTGTGTGATGTCATCAGCTCCGAGGTTGCTAAGCTACAAACACAACACCCTAGTGCGTTTGTTGCAATATCTGGGGATTTTAATCATGCCTCTCTCTCTGCTACACTTCCGACGTTCGAAAAGTTTGTCAGCTGCTCTACCAGAGAAAACAAAACGCTGGACTTGTTTTATGCAAATGTCAAGGATTCATACATCGCTAAAGCAAGACCCCCTCTTGGCAAATCAGATCACAATCTTGTGTTTCTCTGCTCAAAATATAAACCTCTTGTTCAGAGGTAACCTGCAATAAAAAGAACAGTGAGAAAATGGTCAACGGAAGCTGAAGAAGCCCTGCAGGGTTGTTTTGAGGCTACAGACTGGGATGCACTGTGCCAGCCACATGGAGAGGACATCAATGCCATGACTGAGTGTGTGACCGATTATATAAACTTCTGTGTAAACAACACCATCCCCACCAGAACAGTGAGATGCTTCCCCAATAACAAACCCTGGATCACCACTGACCTGAAGGAACTGCTAAACCAGAAAAAAAGAGCCTTCAGTGAGGGAGACAGGGAATTATTGAGGAGCACACAGAAGCAACTAAAAGTCAAGATAAAAAAACAGCAAGGAGGTGTACAAGAAGAAGCTGGAGAGCAAGCTTCAACAGAACAATATCAGAGAGGTGTGGTCAGGGATGAAACAGATCACAGGCTTCAAGCAGAAGGAGGATCAGAAGGATGGAAGCCTGGACAGAGTCAATTAACTGAACACATTCTTCAATAGGTTCAGTTCAGGAACAAGCTCAGCATCCTCCTCTCTTGCCCACAGCCAAACATACATACCACCCTCCACTGACCCAAGGCTGTCCTGTCACACCTCAAATACTGTATCTACCACCTCAGTCATGGACCCTTCTTCTACATATTGGTCTTCAACTAAATCAGAAGATGCTGATACCTCCTTTGCCTCCCCCCTCTGCATCTCCAGAAGTCAGGTGAGGAAGCAGCTGGAGAGACAGAATCAGAATAAGGCTGCAGGTCCAGATGGTGTCAGTCCCAGAGTCCTGAAGGTCTGTGCAGAGCAGCTCTGTGGGGTTCTGCAGCACCTCTTCAACCTTAGCCTGACCCAGGAGAAGGTCCCAGTGTTGTGGAAAACATCCTGTCTTGTTCCAGTGCCAAAGAAAACGCACCCATCAGTCCTCAATGACTGTAGACCTGTTGCCCTGACATCCCACATCGTGAAGGTCCTAGAGAGACTTCTGCTGACCCACCTGACTAGACAAACAAGCACATATCAGGACCCACTGCAGTTTGCTTATCAGCATGGACTTGGAGTTGAAGATGCCATCATACACCTGCTTCAGCAAACTCACTGTCATCTAGAAAAGGCAGACAGCACTGTGAGAGTCATGTTCTTTGATTTCTCCAGTGCATTTAATGCAATCCAGCCTGATTTGCTTTGTCAGAAACTCCAGAAGTCTCAGGTGGATGCCCCAACAATCGCCTGGATCAAAGACTACCAGACAGACAGGCCATAGTTTGTGAGACTGAAGGGTTGTGTGTCTGACCAGGTGGTCAGTAGCTCAGGAGCACCACAGGGGACTGTACTTTCACCATTCCTTTTCACTCTGTACACCTCAGATTTCCAGTACAAAACAGACTCCTGTCATATGCAGAAATATTCTGATGACTCTGCAGTGGTCGGGTGTATCAGAGATGGACAAGAAGCTGAGTACAGGGAACTGGTGGACCGCTTTGAGGCATGGTGTGGAAACAATCATCTCATCTTGAATGTGAACAAAACAAAGGAGATGACTGTAGATTTCAGGAGAATCAGGAACAGGTCCAACCCTATTTTCATCATGGGAGAAGAAGTGGAGGTGGTGGGGAAGTATAAATACTGTAGTATGACATATGCAGGATATATTCATACATTTTACGGGTTCTTCATTTTTCTGACTGTGTAAATGTCGTGCATTGAATTTAACAGAAATGTAACGAGAGACGTTATTTATCTTTGACCCATCAAA
>NC_056513.1:40242537-40251529 GCF_014905685.2 Nematolebias whitei
GTTTCTGTCCATCTGGTCAGATTTGACATCAGATCAAGTTCACTACAATACCTTGGAGTTCACCTGGACAATAGACTGGACTAGAAATGCAACAGTGAAGCCGTCTACAAGAAGGGACAGAGCAGACTGTACTTCTTGAGGAAGCTGAAGCCCTTCAACGTTTGCAGCAAGATGCTGCATATCTTCTATAAGTCTGTTGTAGAGAGCGCCATCTCTTCTGCCATCATCTGCTGGGGGAGCAGCACCAGAGCAAGTGACTTAAAAAAGATCAACAAGCTCATAAAGAAGGCTGGCTCAGTTCTGGGGACTCCTCTAGAACCTTTGGAGATGATTGTTCAAAGAAGGATTCTTCATAAAATGAAGAACATTATAGACAACCCTCAGCATCCTCTTCATCAGACTGTCATACAACAACAAAGTGTCTTCAGTCAGAGGCTTCTTCAAATCTGTTATAGGACAGACGCTACAAGAGATCCTTCCTGCCCACAGTCATCAGCATCTAGAACAACTCTTTAATGAAACCAGGATGATGAGTTGCCACAACATATAATTTCCCTCTGGGATTAATAAAGTATTTTTGAATTTATTGAATTGAATTGAATAGAGGGTGCCAGAGCGCTGCCCACCCACTGGAACTACTCACCATTTTACATTAAAGACTTGAAAGAATTAAATAAAAATGAAATAATAAAATAACAATATTTCAAAATAAATGTATTTTTTTTTAGTTGTGTAAGATAAATGTTTTATAGTTAATGATGAGTTAAGTTGTTTCTTTCAAAAATGTTGTCTGATTGGCAGTGATGGGATGTAACTAAGTACAAATACTTCATTACTGTACTTAAGTAAATTTTTAGTGTATCTTTACTTTACTTAAGTATAGTTAAATGTGGGTACTTTATACTTTTACTTCACTACATTTTACGTCAAGTATCTGTACTTTCTACTACACTACATTTCTATAATGCGTTGCATTACAAGTTACATTCATGTTGCGACTTTTTGATTTGTTTGCTACTTTGAAAGTAACCAATGGTGAGAGGGAGCTGGTCCATTGCGCCACTGCAAAGTTGGCAGGTAACGTGTTGGATTTGAAATCTTTTATATCTTTTTATATCTTTTGACAAGCCTTGACATTTCTCTGATGATGTGAAATGATGCATTTTCTACAAGGTGTGTGCGTGTATAATCATACACTAATTACCTCATATTATACATAATCTTACAAGTGCTAAGTATAATCATACACTAATTACTTCATGTTATATATAATCTCATAAGTGCTAAGGATAATCACACAAGTTCACATTTGATATAATTCTGAGGGAAACAGAGACAGGTAAGACATTTATTTGTGCAGCAGGAAACGATCCTTCTTTGTTCTCTGAGCAGAGCAGCTGAGAATTGAGGGCCCAGCAATGTGACACACTACGTACACATTGATTAAACATAAATAACGCTAAAACACAACATTCATATACTTTATACTTAACACAGGTTGAGTATTTATGCTCTCACATTAATAATAGTTCAGACACACAGAAAACGTGTTTTAAAACTACACAGACGAAAGCCAGAGTAAGTGTCCTGCGTTCCAAAACAAAGCTCGTAAATCAACCCTTATCAGTAGGAATGAGCCGAAGGCTGTCTGCGGCCTTCGGAGGTTACCATGGAGATAAGATCTGCTCCTGAGTGGCTGAACATGGTGTCACTCGGACCATCAAGAGGGTTTGACATCCAATCACAAGTCTGTCCGAACCCGAAAGGGCGGGACATGACAAACCTATAAATCTCGCTCAGACACAAAGTTTGGTTGAACAAACATCGGGCTGATTGACCAGGCAAGGTTCGCTCTGACTTTGTTCCTCAGATTGCATTCTGATTACATGTAATATCTGCATACTTTAACTTTGTCTCAATTAAATCTTTAATACTAAGGCGAAGTGCTCCTGAAATTCTGTGCTCGGGTCATTTTGAACACCACAACCCTTCAAACGTTAG
This sequence comes from Nematolebias whitei, assembly GCF_014905685.2. NCBI lineage: Eukaryota > Metazoa > Chordata > Actinopteri > Cyprinodontiformes > Rivulidae > Nematolebias > Nematolebias whitei. The sequence goes on from NC_056513.1 coordinate 40,244,539, forward strand.
GCCCATCTTCAAGAAGAGCTGGACCAATGAAATATATTCTAGTATATATGTCACTGAGCTGGGAGCACCCACAGCATCACTAACACACTCAAAATGTATTCCACCTCAAGAGAGTAACCCAGAAGATTTGCTCCAACCATGGCCTTATTGAAAGACTGCTCAGTACAACAGGATAGCTTCTCTCTCCCAAAAGAACCAGACTTGACTCAAAAACATTGAAAACCAACTTCTTCTGAACTTGAACAAGAAATTCTTGCTGCAATATTAAAATGTGTCAGTTCATGATGTTAGGACAGGAGACGAGCGATGTCTCCAAATGGCTCGACACTCTGGTCCAAGTTTTAAAAATGGTGTCAGGAAGTTAAAATATTGTTCAATATTGACCCATTCCACGGTTGAATAGACATATTTTAACTAGAGTTGATGACAAACTGGAGTTGAAATATCAGTTGAACTGATCAGAGCCTGTTCCTTTGTTAGTTGTGTCTAATGCTCCTTTTGTTCATCAGACAACTTTTACTTAAATGTGTTTACTGCAGTTAAAATGACACATTGGTTTTGCTTTGTGTTAAATAAAAACGTTCAAAGGTATAATCATTCCTCTTTCTTATTTTGATTAATGACATTTAACTCTCCAGGTCATCCCTGAAATTCTGACACAGAATCACAAGTCCAGGTTGAACTGTGTCACAGAGTAAACACAATAAAAACATGTATTATCTGCAGCATCGTTCATTAAAATGGAACAACACTGTTAATGTATTACAGAAAATATACATACGGTACGCACACTTAATGATATGTAGACCATTACATTAGGTAATACATTCAGCAAGTACTTTTACTTTTAATACTTTAAGTATTTTAAAAGCAAGTATTTATTTACTTTTACTTAAGTAAAAATGTTAATGTGGTACTTATACTTTTACTAGAGTACATTTTTGTCTGTTTATTTGTACTTTTACTTAAGTACAGTGTTTGAGTACTTTCTCCACCACTGCTGATTGGTGACATATTTCCAGCCCCATATTGCGCAAGAATCTTTGCTCGTAAACTATCGTTAAAAATTGGACATGCGCCATAGCGCCTCTTCTTTAAAAGAGATAGGAAGATTCTTGGTGCCGATATCTGTACCCGGGGGCACAGAAAAACGCGAACGTTACCGATTGATCATACTTCCGGTCCGGACAATTTTTATTTTGTCCATGCAGTGACACCCTCAACCAGGCTGGCTGCAGGTAGACTTTAAGCCACTGAAAACCCTTTATCTAATGCCTATTTGTAATTTCTGACTGATATGCCTCTCCACCTTTCTGGGTGGAGTTTGCATGTTCTCTCCGTGCATGCGTGGGTTTTCTCCGGGTACTCCGGTTTCTTCCCACAGACCAAAAACATGCATGTTAGGCTGATTGGTAACTCTAAATTGTCCCTAGGTGTGAGTGAGAGAGTGAATGGTTGTTTGTCTCGTTTGTCTCTATGTGGCCCTGTGATGGACTTGCGACCCGTCCAGGGTGTCCCCAGGGTGTCCCCCGCCCCTCGCACAGTGATTGCTGGACATGGGCACCGGCGACCCCCGTGACCCAAAATGGAATAAACGGGTAAAGATAATGGATGGATGGATGGATGGATGGATGGATGGATGGATGGATGGATGGATGGATGGATGGATGGATGGATGCCTCTCCACTTTTAGAAGTCTGTGTTTGTGAGAAAAAGATCAGCTGACTGTGTGTATTCTAAAAGTTGGAACTGGCGAGTTTGTTTTTTATTTGTTTGTTTCTGGAGTTAGCACGCTAGCGCTAGCCTCCAGGTTATTGTATTGGACTCTGTGATTGCTACATTTATTTGAATGTGCCTATAGAAAAATAATTATCAAACATTAATACTTTTATATAGTAAATGTCACTGATAGTGTTCTGAACGCTTGTATTTGTATTGATCTGCAGAATGAAAATAAGCCTCTTGCAAGTAACTAGCTGCTCCTGTTAACATTGAGTCAAGCCTTTAAGTTACAAAGAAATAGTGAAATGATGAAATGACATGTGCTAAGGTGCAATATTAGGACCTTTGATATTAGGAATTTTTCATTCATTCAACCTTTATTTATACAGGCTAGCCTCATTGAGCCACAGGAACTCATTTGCAAGAGGGACCTTAAATTATTAAGGGAATATTTAAGAATACTCAGAAAATGAGCTTGATTCTATTAATGTTATGAACTTATATTACTGTTGTAATGATCAGGGGTCTGTATTCTTTTCGATCAAAAGAGCCATTTCTGCCCCTTTGTTCACTAAATTAAAGGTGTCCGGAGCCACAATAACTGCTACAACTGGGATTCTCAACTGGTGGCCCACAGACCACTTTAAGTTGGTTGGAGGGCACTTTTCTGAACAGTCGAGGTGATTTTATAAAACTAAAAATATCTAATGATTTTTAACATTTATTGATATTTTACACTCTAAGCCAAAACAAAAGACGAGATTCTTGTAAAGAAGGAAAAAATATATAGTTTTTGCCCAGTTTCTAAAAACTAAAACAATAAACTGCATTCTTAAGTGATTTTTTTTTATTGTAGAAAAATGACGTATCCTACTTTGAAGAAATAAAGCATAAAGTGGAAGTGAGTATGTTTTACTCCTTATGTTACTAGTCTAGTATTCATATATTTTCAAAATAAATTTTATTTCAGTTTTGGTCAAAGCTTGAAAGAGCCGCATGTTAGAGTCAGAGTTTCTTTATTTGTCATTGGCAGCACATGTGGTACACGTGGTTACAAAATTGTGTTCTGCCACATGTACCACCTGTGAAATTGCAGGGTTCCAGTTACATCCAAAAATAAAATGTAAGATATGAACTAAGAAAAATGTTAACTAAAAATTTGCTAAGCACTAATAGCATAAAAACAATATGCAGAACAGCAGCACGAACATGAGTCTGCATGAGCAGATGAGTATGAATGAACACGGCAACATGAAACAGATCAGCAGCAACAGGAAACAGATCAGCAGCAACATGAAACAGATCAGCAGCCTGATGTGATTTTTTTTCCACAGTGATTATTCTGGTTAGAGATTCACAAGTCTAGCAGTTTCAGGGTAGAAGCTGTTCCTCAGTCTAGTGGTTCTACACTTAATGCTCCTCAACCTCCTTCCAGAGGGGAGCGGGGCAAAAAGTGTGTGTGCTGGGTGAGTGTGGTCCTTCATGATGCAGGTGGCCCTCTTCCTGCATCTGGAGGTGTAGATGTCTGTGATGGTGGGGAGACTGACTCCAACAGACTTCTGTTGTTTAAAATTTGATAATAATTTATAAATATTGTGACAGCACGGTGGCACAACTGTCAAAGCTGCTGCCTTTCAGCGAGCAAGTCCCTGGTTCAAATCCCAGTCCAGGGGTCTTTTCTGGGTCGAGTTTGCATGTTCTCTCCGTGCATGCGTGGGTCCTTACCGGGTACTCCAGTTTCCTCTCACAGACCAAAACATGCATGTTAGGCTGATTGGTAACTCTAAATTGTCCCTAGGTGAGAGAGAATGGTTGTTTGTCTCTATGTGTCCCTGTGATAGACTGGAGACCTGTCCAGGGTGTCCCCCGCCCCTCACACAGTAGTTGATGGACATGGGAACCTGTGACCCCCGTGACCCAAAATGGAAGAAGCGGATCACCAGCTGCCACTGATTCATACCTGGATTATTGAGCATGAACTTTGGTGTTTTGAACCACTTTGGCATGGTCTGCCTTAGAGGAGTTGACAGGGGAGAGGGTGGGCCCCAGGGGCCATCTTATCAACAGCAAACTGTTTTTTTCCTACTCTGGGGGTGAGCTGTTTGTGGGAATCAGTTTCTTTGGTGGCTCCTCAAACTGAACAAGTCCTTCAGATGAAGGACGAAACGTCTCAGCAACAAAAGAAACTGTCCAGATGACCTGAATGAACACAGGTAAGCTAGTTTACAGCTTCATTCGGAAATATGAAGTATAGGTCAAGTTGTTATATTAACATTTCTTGCTCTGTTATGATTAAAATTAAAAAGCACTGAAATAATTTTAAATGACTTTTACTTCACAAACGCTACATTTTGGTGCTGCCCTCATGTGAAAGAACAGTTCATTGTTCCATTTATTTTCTTTATCTAAGTCTATTTTTGTGATGGAAAGCTGGAGCCGATCCCCAGGAGTCACTCTGTGGGAGAAGGGGGACAATCTGGACAGGTCTCCAGTCCATCACAGGGACACATGGAGACAAACGAGACAAACAACCAGTCACTCTCTCTCTCTCTCTCTCTCTCTCTCTCACCTAGGGACAATTTAGAGTTACCAATCAGCCTAACATGCATGTTGTTGGTCTGTGGGAGGAAACTGGAGTACCTGGAGAAAACCCACGCAGCACGGAGAGAACATGCAAACTCCACCCAGAAAGACCCCCGGACCAGGATTTGAACCAGGGACCTGCTCGCTGAGAGGCAGCAGCTCTACCAGCTGCACACCGTGCTGCCGTTATGACTTTTAGTTGTTCTTTATTTACTTTTCAAAATATTTACCTTTGTTCAAAATAAAATGTGAAACTATGCTGAAACTTTTCCCAATCATTGTTCTCTTTAAAATCTGCTTCAACATTCTTATTCAGGTTTTATCTTTTTCTGCTAGCTTCTAGCTCCTATTCAGCTTCTTTAGGCTTTTAGTTAGTTTGGCTAATTTGAGTTATTTTAGTTTTAGTATGTTCTGTTAATTGTATCTACTGTTTACTGTATTTGACTTCACTATGTCTTTTGCTACATTTAGCTGCTATACTTACGGCAGGTTTACCATCTGCTTTAATAAAAGTAACATCTGTTTTCCACATTTTAGTCTTTGCATAGATTTTGCTGCCTTTGGTTGCTAATTTGGTGATTTTACCTCGCTTTACTTATTTTAGTGTATGTTGTTTTTAGCTTCTTTTTTACTTTTTTTTTATTGTCTGTTTAGCTAGTTTTACCTTCTTCTAATATTTTTAGATTTAGGATAAGCATTGCTTATTTTAGCTACTCTTTTACTAGATTTAGCATGTTTTGCTGCATTTAGCATTTAGCTTATGTTCTGCTGCTTTTTTACTTTTAGCTATAAAGTAGTGGTAAATTTCAATAAAGTCATAAACTTGCAATTTACCAAAATAATTTATGACCCAGATGAGTACAGAGTAAGATTTGGGTAAAGATTATATTTTAAAGATTGTTCAAAATAACAAATGAAACTTCTGTACCTTGTGACGTACATTAAAACTAATAAAGTTTGTTGGTATATCTATTTCAAGTTATCAATATTTGTTTCTGCCACAGGCTGCCCAAAGTGAAGTAAAGCCTTCAAACTGGAGCAGCTTGTCTTGGCCGTTTGAGCCCTGAGCGGTGAGGAAGTCAGCCTCCATATGCTGGTCTAATCCGGCCCAGGTGGTCCTGTCTGACCCATTAGAGGAGGCTCAGAGCTGAGCCTGATCTGGACATTACAGCAGAATCAAACATTCTTCTGACACTATACCTAACAAGAAATAATCACACGCTGAACTTTAATCCAAGCTTCTGATTTACATGATCACCATAAATACATGACTTATAAATAAACAGTTTAGGTAAGAGCAAAATAAGAAAACATAAATCAGTCAAGTTCAAGTGGAAGATATGACATCTCTGAAGCTCGTTGTGTCTTTGGGCGGTCAGAAGGAGACCTTTATTTGAATTCACAGCTTTCTTCTCCCGTCAGACAGTTGAACTTTCTCCACCAGGTCTCTGAGAGGCTCATGATCTTCTCAGGAGTCTTTTTCCTCACCGCCAGACTCTGCAGCTGGACATCTTTGCTGTCCACCTGCTGGAAGCTGGCCAGGATGGCTGAATCAAAAGTGTCCTTCAGGTTCTTCTGCGTCAGGGCCGAGCACTCTGCAAAGCCCACTGCCCCAAGCTCCAGGGCCAGCTGCCGGCCCTCCTCCGTGCTCACGGGCCGCTGCTGACTCTGCGCCAGGTGGATCAGCACCTGCACATCTTCTCTCAGGTCCAGCTGTGTGCCGACCAGGAGCAGGGGCGCGTTGGGACAATGCTGGCGAATATCAGGAAGCCATTTGAAGGTAATGTTACGAAAAGAGCAGGGCCGGACCACGCTGTAGCAGAGGAGGAAGACATCAGAGTTTCTGTAGCACAGCTGGCGGAGGCGCTCCAACTCATCCTGCATGAAGGAACAACCAGTCGTTACACATCTGGATTACTGTTAACAAACACCTGGGGAAAGAACAAAGTTACAACTCCATTTTTTTAAGAAACTCATTTAAACTTCCATCCATTCATCCATTTCCATTTTACCCACTTTGTCTGTCTGGATAACAGCTGGTGTCTCTCTCCAGCAGTCACTGTGCAAGAAGCAGAGGACACGCTGGACACGTCACATGTCCATGACAGGGACACACAGAGACAAACGAGACAACCAACCCTTCACTCTCTCTCACTCACACCATAGGGACAATTTAATTATCAATTAATCTGACAAGCATGTTTTAGTGTGTGGGACGAAACTGGGGGAAAACCCGTGCACACACGAGGAGGACATGGAAATGCTGCACAGCTGCAGTCTCCATTCAAACTCTGATCCACGTTGTCCTTTCATTTTTAACACAACTCTAACAGTAATAACAGTGTGTTTACCTGGGACTATTTTCAGCTGCAGAGAACAATCGAAAACAAATAGAAGCTTTGTAACTTTTGTCACAGACTGTTGACCTTAGCCTTAGGTCAGAGGTCATAAAGTGGCGGCTCATGGGCCATTTTTGGCTTAAGGAGAGTAGGATTTGTGTGTGTGTGTGTGTGTACTGGATGTAAATTTAATTGATTGTTTGTTTTGCAAATGTCACACCTGAACACCAACCGCCGAGGCTCGTTCGCTGCACTTCCCAAAATGACTGTTTTTCCACATAAATTGAAATGCAAATAAAAACATTTTAAATATAAATCAAAACATATTATTAAAAAAAAACTTCACA
>NC_056513.1:40251629-40255230 GCF_014905685.2 Nematolebias whitei
TATATATCTATATATAAATATATATATATATATATATATATCAATCAAATCAGAGGTGTGTCACTTATTCCTGTTAATAAAATGGAACATTGTTCAGAAACTGCTTCTGCTTTAATCTCAACTGAAGCAGCTCAGAAATCTATTTCAAATTTAGAAGTAGGGAACTCCAGGTGCCAATTCCTCATATAGAAAAAGATGTTTGCCCATAAGAGGTTTTATATAAATGCACCTTACAGGTCCTGCTGGATGGTCCGCAAGTCCCAGAAGGTCCGAGAGGAACCTGAAGGTTACTGAGGACCTGGAGAGACTGATATTTTAAATGTTTGGGTTCAGAGAAGCCTTCAAAGTTCATCATATTGAATGTTTGGAGGTGCTGGTAGTGACGGGACTTGATGGGGTTTCTGTCCACATCCATAACTTATCAATTATATGTAGTTCTGTTTGTACAGGTTTAATAGAAAAAAAACAGCGTTTTTCTCTGTCACCACACACACACGCGCACACACACACACACGCACACACACGCACACACACACACGCACACACACGCACGCACACACACACACGCACGCACACACACGCACACACACACACACACGCACACACACACACACACGCACACACACGCACGCACACACACACACACGCACACACACGCAGGGACACACACACATACACACGCACGCACGCACACACGCACACGCACGCAGGCACACACATAATGACTTTACTCCTGTAAAGGGTGATGCAGTAAACGTGGGGGAGAGCTACTCAACGTCAGTCACAACTGGGCCACAGGTCCAGGTCCACAGGCAATAATGCAAATGCAAAGAAGAACCGTTATGTTTTTGCTCATTTGTGTGTGTGTGTGTGCATGTGCATGTGCACATGTGCTTGTAAGTCTGTCTGTTAGTTCAATTCAAGCTGGCTACCACATCAACATTAGTCATTACAAAAATGATTCTAACTCAGTGGAGCTAAAACGTGATGCAGTATCTGAGAGTCATTTTCAACATGTTGGTAGCAACACGTGCTAAACGCTAATGTGACTTCAGCTGTTGTCTTCAGTTCATGACCTTCACCACGGCTCCGATGGACAGGCCAATCAAACAGCTGCATACAGATGTGCATGTTTACCCATCCCTCCCCTTTATCATGGTTCACCAAAAAGTTGACAGAGCCAGACTTCTCTTGGCTTAAAGGACAAAGATTTTTATCTCGGTCACCTTTAATTTAGCATTATATTCACATAAATCCGTTTGGGATTTAGAGTCCAATAAATTAATTCAAACTTTTTTTAAAAACTTGATTCTGCCCCATGTGCTGCTTGTTGAGTAGATCTGTTGGAGGGTAACAGGAGGAGCAGTGGGTGTGGATACACAGACACACAAAGGTTGACCAGCATGAATCCATATTGACACAGTGATCAGGGATTACTTACATTGACTGATCCATCGACCAGGCCCCATTTCTGTTACAGCCGTGCAGAGCAGGACAAAAACAGGCCGTTAAAATTTCACAGGTAAGAACTGTTCAACGCATTCTAATCCACAAAGATAGAGTTAGCTCACCTGTCCAGCTGTGTCGCACAGCTGCACTCTGACTGGTTTTTTATCAACCACAACCATCACTAAGGAAACAAGAAGAAACCCGACAGTGAGCTGTGTTGAAGTATTTTACTGACACTGGAGGGGAACTCAGCTAAAACGGGCAACAATTTAGTTGATTAATTTAAAAACCCTCAAGTTGGTACTTTATTAAATCCAGTTATACTTTTACAAATTGGCCAATGTATCTCATGTTAATATACAAAGTTAAATTTAACTTTTTTGTCATTGTACTGATAAAAAAATACAACTCAGTGACACTTAGCAGCACTCAATGAGGCATCCTGTCTCTAAAAAATTAAAATCTTATGTATTTTAAAAGCAGCACGGTGGCGCAACTGGTAGAGCTGCTGCCTCTCAGCGAGCAGGTCCCTGGTTCAAACCCGGTCCAGGGGCCTTTCTGGGTGGAGTTTGCATGTTCTCTCCGTGCATGCGTGGGTTTTCTCCAGGTGCTCCAGTTTCCTCCCACAGACCAAAAACATGCATGTTAGGCTGATTGGTAACTCTAAATTGTCCCTAGGTGTGAGTGAGAGAGTGAATGGTTGTTTGTCTCGTTTGTCTCTATGTGTCCCTGTGATGGACTGGAGACCTGTCCAGGGTGTCCCCCGCCCCTCGCACAGTGATTGCTGGACATGGGCACCAGTGACCCCCGTGACCCAAAATGGAAGAAGCGGGTAAAGATAATGGATGGATGGATTTGTCAGTTGCTTAATTGTCAGTTATAAACATGAACATTAAAGAAACAAACATTTGAAATATATCAGTCTGTGTAACAAATACAAGTTTCACGAATGGAATTACTGAAATAAATCAACTTTTCATCCATCCATCCATTTTCTTTACCCGTTTATTCCATTTTGGGTCACGGGGGTCGCCGGTGCCCATGTCCAGCAATCACTGTGCGAGGGGCGGGGTACACCCTGGACAGGTCTCCAGTCCATCACAGGGACACATAGAGACAAACGAGACAAACAACCATTCACTCTCTCACTCACACCTAGAGACAATTTAGAGTTACCAATCAGCCTAACATGCATGTTTTTGGACTGTGGGAGGAAACCGGAGTACCCGGAGAAAACCCACGCATGCACGGAGAGAACATGCAAACTCCACCCAGAAAGGTCCATGGACCGGGGTTTGAACCAGGGACCTGCTCGCTGAGAGGCAGCAGCTCTACCAGTTGCGCCACCGTGCTGCCACTCAACTTTTCACAATATTCAAATTTTATGACCAGCACCTGTATTTCAAATGTACTTTAAATCACTTCCTGTGTGATTTATAAGTGTATTCAGTGCAGGATCATTTCTCATTTCATGAGTAGATCCCACACCTGAGCTCTGAGCCTCCTCCTCCTCCTCATCCTTCTCTCTGCTCCTCCTCCTCCTCTCTGCTCCTCCTCCTCCTCCTCCTCTCTGCTCCTCCTCCTCCTCCTCCTCTCTGCTCCTCCTCATCCCTGCTCTGCACTGATTCACATCAGATTCACAAAAATGCAGGAACTTATGCAAAGTGCAAAACTTTAATGATATTTGTGTTTTTTAATAAAATTGCCCACGACTTTGAACTTTTTGGGGCGGAGATTATTTTTGAGAGCAGAAGCAGAAATGTGAAGCACCAGCTCTGATGTGATGTTAGGAAGCTTTGTTTAAAATTATAGTTTTATTTAGTTAATAGTTTTACAATCACTCTTTGTCAGGTGGGTTGAAAAATACGCAGTGACCCTTCAAATGTGCAGACACGGCCGCGCGCCTCCTCCTGTCTGCTCCAGACCAGCAGCTGAATTACTCCAGTTTCTCCTATTGTTGCCAACCTGTACATGGAGGAGGTAGAAAAGAGAGCCTTGACGTCCTTTTCAGGGACACCACCAAGTCATTGGTTCAGGTATGTTGACGACACCTGGGTTAAAATTAAATCTCAGGAAGTCCAACATTTTACTGACCACATCAACTCTGTGGATAAATACATCAAGTTCACACGAGAAGATGTAAAAAATGGCA
>NC_056513.1:40265230-40280235 GCF_014905685.2 Nematolebias whitei
GATAAGGCTTTCCAGCTTTTGAAATCTGCATTTAACTACATCCAGACTGATTTGTTCCGCCTCAAACTTGTCCTAAATGCCGAAAAAACCAAAGGGATGCTTTTTTCAAATAGGAAGTTGGTCCCAGCAGTTCTTCCTCCGATTTTATCCTCAAATGGTGTCCCCATTGAGTTTGTTGATTCCTATAAATATTTGGGTATCTTGGTCGACTCACATCTCTCTTTTAAGCTCCATGTGGAAAACTTGGTAAAGAAACTGAAAGTTAAACTGGGTTTCTTTTTCAGAAACAAATCCTGTCTAACCCTGAATGCTAGAAAACGCCTTGTATCTGTGACTTTCCTTCCCTCAATTGATTTTGGTGATATTATTTACATGAACGCTCCTACAAGAACCCTGCAGATGTTGGATGCTGCAGATGTTGGATGCTGTCTATCATGGTGCACTAAGATTCATAACTGGCTGTGATTATCGTACCCACCACTGCACCCTGTATTCATTGGTTAACTGGACATCATTAACTTCACGCAGACTCTCTCACTGGTACATTTTCATCATTAAATCACTTCCTGGTCTGCTGCCTTCATACATCTCCTCCTACATGTCTCTGTGTGAGTGCAGCTACGGAGTGCGCTCTCAGGACATTATTACCTGCAGTGTTCCCTCAGTGAGGACTGAACTAGGCAAAAGGGCCTTCTCCTACTCCGCTCCTGTTTCCTGGAATATCTTACAAAAAGATTTGAAGCTCTCGACCTTGACCTCTCTAAGTGGCTTTAAGAATCTGTTGGACTCCTGGCAGGGTCCAATGCAGACATGTTCCTGTTTTTAGTTTTCTACATTTGTCTTGGAATCTAGCTGTTTTTTGTTTTGTTACCTTTTTCCTTTTAGCCATCCTATTTGTTAAAAAAAAAAAAAAAAAAAACTGTAGTATGAGTTTTTATAACTGCTTATTGTTGTTGCTGTTGTCCATTGTTATCATCTTTCTTTGATGAAATCAGGTCTCTCTTGTAAATGAGTCCTCGAGGCTCAATGGGATTTACCATCTAAATAAAGGTAAATTATTTTACCTTTTAAAATTATATTTGCACCATTAAAAGAGTACATGTCTGGTGCTTCAATTCTCCCTGGGTTGTTTGGATCTTTTGATCAGGGTTCCTGGTTGCGATGGCTGGCCCTTTGGCTGGGGTGGCTGCCGGGTTCCGGTAGGGGGTCGGCTGTGGTTGTTTGTGGTATGGTATATAGTTTATTCATTTAAAAAAAGTACAAAACAATTCCATAACAATATAAAAAAAGATACAAGAGATTTAAAATGAAAGGCAGCAGAAAGAAGAAAAAATCTTATTATATCTGCCCCTTTTTTCAAACAATTATTTCAGACATAATAATCTTCAAGTAACAGAACAAAATGAATAGCTTTCTAATTTTTCTAATTCTAATACAAAACACACACTAAGCTACTTCATATATACTTTTTTAACAATCCAGTTTTGATCTTTTTCTTAAATGTTCACATTGACTTGGCATTTTTAACATCACTCTCTAGAACATTCCACAATCCAACTCCTTGGATTGAGGTAGACCTTCCCTTCAGACTAGTTCTGAATTTTGGTTTGACAAATATCTCTATCCCCTTAAGATTGTAACAACTTTGTCTTTTAACAAAATTTCTTTGGATATTTAATGGTAATGTGTTATTTTGAGCCCTATACATAACTGATAAAATACTATAATCTACCAAATCATGGAACTTCATTAACTTCAGTTGATAAAATAATGTGCTTGATGGGTTTGTGTTGTTGATGGGGGAGTATAGCGGCGGTCAGGGGCATGGCTTCACTTTGACAGGGTGCTGGCTGGTCGGCCTGATGTGACATTCATGGTGGGGGGTGCTGTATGTGTGGGGGGGTGCGTGGGTGGCATGCCGGGGCTTCTACGGGCCTTTGGTGTGGGGCTGTTGGGGGTGCCTGATCATTGGTGCGCTGGGCCGGCCTTCCTCAGCTGCTGCTCTCTGCAGTCCTGGCCTGGGGCAGACTTGCAGTCGCTGTCGGGTGGGTGGGGCGCATGGATGGCTCGACAGAGGCTCTGTCGGGCTGTCTCTGTGTGCCTGCTTATGTCTCGGGTTGGGTTTTAGATTGTCCCCTCACTTGGATCAATTTGGACCCCCCCATTTAATGTGGGGTCTACTTCCCCCTGTTGTGCTCCCCTCCAGTGGTGGGCTCCCCTGCCACCGGTGCATTGGCGGCTCTCAGCATCTCAGAATCAGAAGGTGCGATAAATGAAGCTTTTGTCCTTGGGTACTCATGACCCAGGAGAAATTTGATAGTCGGCCCGTCTCCGAGGCCGTCGGGAGTCAGATTTAGATAAGCTTGATTCTTGTTTTTTTTTTCAGGCAGAGATTACTTTTTTCCCAGCCTTGAGTCCATCTGGGCATTCTGGTTCTGAAAATGCCTAATTGTAGGATTCCATTCCACTGATCCATGTTATGAGTCTCCTTCAAGATCAAACAAACCACGCTGACAAGTCCCAGAAGCTGCAGGTGGCCTGCAATTCTCATAAATCACCTCCACCTTACGGTTAAGCTCATAAACAAGATGATTTAAAGTTCCTACTCCATGGACCACACTTCACACTGACTCGGAAGCTTTTCCATGGCCGAAACTGTTGCTGATGTCTTATTCAAAAGTCGATAAAACAGAACCCCGCTGATGCCAAAAAGCAGAGTCTCTGCTATCATAATTCTAAATATGTAAACGTCTTCAACATCCTCCTGAGACAGAACTGAGAGACACATCAACTGCCACACTCCCCACGAATTCATGACGTACCCCACAGCGTGAGTCTCAGCTGGACACGCCGGTTCTCCAGGACCTTGTCGCTTTGATGAAAAAATCTTATCAATAGAGTTGAACGCCCACAATACCAAATCCATAATCTTCTTAATTTATGTTCGGGAGATGTGAACCAGGCACTTCAGACACACAGAGAGCAGAGCAGGAAGAAGGAAAAACAGGGGAGGGATGACAGAAGCAGCCAGCTCGATGAGAGCCACGAAGGGGCTGGGGTTGGGGTGTGTACAGGCCCGCCCTGGTGGCTGCCTGCCAGGGCCTGTGTGCCCTGGCTCTGTTGGGCCTCTGTGCCCTGGCTCTGTTGGGCCTCTGTTGGGGGGGTGGTATGACCTCGGGATTCGGGGCTCCGTGTCCATGGCCGGATCTACTCTGGAGGGGCGGGTTGCCGACGGGGCCTGTGGACTCGTTGCTGCAGCCTCCTGGGGTTTCTGCATTGTGGTTGCTGGGGATCGCCCTGGGTTTCCCTTTGCTTCTCTCTCTGGGGTGCAGGTGTCCTTGTTAGGGGACTCCCGGAGCTCCGGGCTTGGGGGCCGCTGTGTGTCTGTGGCTCTGGTCTTCCCTGTGTTACCATCATGTCCTATGGGGATGGGTCTGTGGGTCCCCACATCCACTACTGAACATTTTTATGGAGAAACCTTATAGTGACAAGCATGCTCACACAGGTGTTTAGTTCAACCAATTCAAAACCAGTGGAAAGATGGCGCCTTTGTTAATGGCACGCAGTCTACCTCTCCTGAATTTGTTAAAGTTACTCATGTTTTGCCTTCTCTTCATCCATGATGTATCCTCACTTCTAGTGTACGACCGCTCAACTCTGCTAAAGATGCAGGATTCGCTAAACAACGCACCGATTTTTGGTAAAACTGGACATTTTAAGAAACCACCGCCCTTCCTGGCGTCTGTGCCAGCCTATCTACGCTGCACTACCAGGACGTTGCTACGCAACAAACGCGGCAGAAGACGTGGAAGGAGAGTGGGAGTCCTCGTCAAATTCAAATTCTACCTCTCCTCTCACAGTACGGTTGATCATCGGCTTCTACTGCAGGACTTACCTTCGGAGTTTGGCATCGTCGACCTCCGACGTTCCCTGGTATATCGTCATCGATGCCTCGTTCCTGTTAATCCTGGCGTCAACTTTCAGTTTGCACCTTGTCGCTCTGTGGGGACCAGGAGGGGGGGCTGCGTGCAACAGAACGTCCGCCCGCTTGCCCGAGCAGCTGATGACACAAATGGCTGTGTACCAGCACGTGCAGCCCTGTTTAATGCCCGATCGCTCTCAAATAAAACCTTTATGCTAAACGATCTGATCTCTACTCATCGTTTGGATTTACTTCTGATAACTGAGACCTGGCTGAAACCAGGGACAACAGTGCCTTTTCTGAGCTCCTCCCACCTGGATTCTCCTACCTGAGTGCACCACGTGTGTCTGGCCGTGGGGGCGGTCTCGCTGCTGTGTTCAGTGATAAACTCACCTGCCGCCCACTGACTCCTCAAAACTACAGCAGCTTTGAGCTTCAGCTGTTTGTGATGGAATCTGCACCCCCCCCCCTGCTGTGTGGTGTTTTATATCGCCCTCCAAAATATAATAAGGATTTCATTAATGAATTCTCAGAACTGTTGGCTGAACTGTTGCCAAAATTTGACAGTTTGCTTTTATGTGGTGATTTTAACATTCATGTTTGCTGTCCCTGTAACCAACTTTCTGCTGACTTTCAAAGCCTTCTGGATTCTTTTAACTTGTCACAATCTGTGTCAGGGTCCACACACAGTCATGGTCACACTTTGGACTTAATCATCTCTCACGGCCTTCGTGTATCTGTTATAGAAATTTTGGACACTTGTATTTCAGACCACTTTCCTATTATATTTGAATTTTCCACTCCTCCCCCAGTAAAAACTATGCTTCCAGCACGTCGCTGCCGCTTCATCACTCCCTCCACTCCAGGTCAGTTTGCTGCTGCATTTAGAAGCACTGACTTATACTCTGCTGAAAGTCTGGACTCATCTCTACATCCAGAAGAATTTATCACCTCCTTTCAATACACTTCTACAAAGATCTTGGACTCCATCGCTCCTTTAAGACAGACTTCTACAAAAATCAAACCAGATCCCTGGCTTAATGGTACCACTCGGACTTTTAGACAACGCTGCAGGAAAGCAGAACGCAGGTGGAAGAAAGACAGGCTTCATGTGTCCCAGGACATACTGAGAGACTGTCTTCATGAATATCAAAAAGCTGTTCAGCAGGCCAAATCACAATATCTTTCTAATTTAAATTCTACCAGTTGTAACCGGCCAAGGGTTTTATTTAATACCATTCAGTCTGTCATTAATCCCTCCATCAATGTTCTGAAAACTGCTACACAGTCTACCTGTGATGGTTTTCTTGATTACTTTGTGAACAAAATAGACTCTATCAAGCAGAACACTGTCAGTACATATAATGCTGTTCAGTTATGTGCTCCCTCAATAACCTCTGCTGTGTTTGATCAGTTCCACCTGGTCTCACTACCTCACCTCGTTAAGGTGGTTCAGCAGATGAAACCTACAAACTGTACCCTGGACATCATTCCCTCTAAGATGTTCAAGCAGTCCTTGGATGTTATTGGTCCTTGTCTTCTGACATTTATTAATAGCTGTCTAAGTTCAGGTTATGTCCCGTCTGTTTTCAAACATGCTGTGGTCAGGCCTCTTCTTAAAAAACAGGTTTAGATCCTACAGCTTTTTCTAATTTCAGGCCAATTTCACACTTGTCATTTTTATCCAAAGTTCTGGAAAAGGTTGTTTTCATTCAGTTGCAATCTTTTTTAGAACACAACAACTTGTTTGAAAAATTTCAATCTGGCTTCAGACCCCGTCATAGCACTGAATCTGCACTACTCAAAGTACAGAATGATATTCTTTTGTCCCTTGATGCCAAAAAACCTGTTCTGCTGGTGATGTTGGACCTCTCAGCAGCTTTTGATACTGTAGACCATCAGGTCCTAATCACTCGTTTGGCTCAGCAGGTTGGCCTTCAGGGAGTTGTGCTCGAGTGGTTTAAGTCCTATTTAACAGACAGAACTTTCTCTGTTATGATTGGTGATCTGTCCTCTTCTTCAGTCTCTTTGACCTCTGGCGTACCACAGGGATCCATTCTGGGACCTGTTCTCTTCTCACTTTACATGCTACCATTAGGACCCATCATTGCACGCCATAATCTGTCTTTTAATCTGTATGCAGATGATGTACAAATCTATCTGCCGGTCACTCCCAGTTCCTCTCTCAGTTTAAACTCTGTTGCCAGCTGCTTAAACGACATTGAGCACTGGCTGTCTCAGAATTTTCTCCACCTCAATAACGATAAAACTGAATGGATTTTATTTGGTGCTTCCAGTAATTCATGCAACATCTCTCCCAGTCTAGGTTTTCCGCTCCCCCACTCCAACCAGGTGGTAAAAAATCTAGGAGTGGAGCTTGACTGTAACTTAAAGCTAGATAAACAGATCAGTTCTGTTGTGAAAACCAGCTTCTTTCAGCTCCGTCTGCTTTCCAAAGTAAAATCGCTCCTTAGCCGTAGTGATCTGGAGAAGGCCATCCATGCCTTTGTGGGCTCTAGGCTTGATTACTGTAACGCCTTATATGTCGGTATTAATCCATCTTCTATCTCCCGTTTACAGCTTGTACAAAACTCTGCTGCTTGTTGACTAACACACGTAAATATGAACACATCACTCCTGTCCTTTCTTCTTTACACTGGTTCCCGGTTCAGTTTAGGACACAGTTCAAGCTGCTGCTGTTTGTTTTTAAAGCTTTGAATGGCCTTGCACCACCTTATATTTCAGAACTTTTGAAAGTCCACCAGCCCAGCAGAGCTTTACGGTCTGCTGGTCAAAATCTGCTGGTGGTGCCTTGCTCAAGGTGCAAACAATGGGGGGACCGGTCCTTTTCTGTTGCAGGCCCAACAGCCTGGAATACTCTTCCCTATGAGCTGCGTGCCATCTCTGATCTGGTTCTGTTCAAAGCCAAACTGAAAACGTACTTATTTAAAAGGGCTTTTAATGTTTAACTATTAGTAGTTTAGTATTTAGTATTTATTTATTTATTTTATCTCTTTTACCTTCTTTTATTCTCGCTGTGTTTTTAATTTGCACTGATGTATTGTGTCCTGTTTTTAATCTTGTTTTGTCTTGTGAAGCACCTTGGTCAATGCAAGGCGTTGTTGGAAGGTGCTATAGAAATAAAGTTTATTATATTATTATTATTCAGGTGTTTATCAGATACACACTCAATTGGGTTGTGGAGACCACTAAATATATCGTGTATTACCATGTACTGTATAAAATACATTCTAATGATGTTATAACTATCATTATATATGTTGTTTGCTGTTGTTTCTCGGTTTTGTCTTGTTTTTTTTTCTTTCCGCAGGTCTAGAGGCAGACTTCAGTGATGTTAATTTGTGTTCTCTTTATACTTCTCTCCTCTATTCCCATCGCCTTCTTTACCTTTTAACTCTTCTCTCACTTTTCTACTTTGTTTTCTTCTTTGTTTTTCATCCCCATGTCCATTACATCTGACACAAGCCCAAAGCAAATTCTAATAAAATTTAATTTATATATCAAGCAGAGCATTAAGGCCAGCCATAATGCTCTGCTTGTGAAAGTAAATTTGTTGGGCATCACTTTGACACTCAGACTATAATTCTAAGTGTCACTAGCCTTTATTTATCCAGGTAGTCTCACTGAGTCACGAGAACTCATTTTCAAGAGAGACCTGTTTAGGAGCAGATGGTGGGGGTTAAGTGCCTTGCTCAGGGGCTCAGAGTGGGGCGAATGAGGGTGGAGGCAGGTGTGGGTGTTTCACCTTTTCCACCCATATTTTAATGTTGACGGTACCGGGAGTTGAACCTGTGACTTTCCGATCACAGGCCCATCTTCTAACCTCTGTGCCACCACTCCCCCCAATGCTGTCACAATGCTGGACAAGACAAAGGTAAATGGTTAATGGTAAATGGACTGTACTTATATAGCGCCTTGCTATCATTTCAAGATACTCAAAACGCTTTACACTACAATCTGTGTTTCATTTACCCATTCATACATCACTCTACTAGATCTCTACAAAGCTAATTCAACAAATCATTTTAAAGAGACTAATCAGTGCTTTATCACATTCAGACACTGATGGGACACACATCAGAGGCAATGAGGGGTTCAGTGTCTTGCCCAGGGACACTTCGACATGTGACAGCTGGTGGATTCGAACCCCCTACTCTCACAATGGAGGACGACTGCTCTAACCACTCAGCCACAGCCGCCTCATAAAGGGGAGAAGAAGAAGAAAAAGAGTACATGTACAGTATTAAAAACCAATTGCATTTGGGAGGCAATCAATGAGTATGTCACCTTGGTTCTAACAAGCCAAAAACCACAAAGATTGTCTAGCTTTGAGAGCGCATGCAATGGATTATAAAATTTTCCTAGTCCCACCTCTTTCCAGCATGTATCCCATTTTGATTGGTTCAAACTATTAACAATGAGGGAGGGGGTATTTTGTATTAGCTGAACTAGTTCCTAGGTTCCTGCCCTCCTCTGCCTTACTCACAATTTTTTTCCATTTACCCTTTATTTATCCAGGTAGTCTCATTGAGCCACGAGAACTCATTTACAAGAGAGACCTGTTTAGGGAGCAGATGGGGGGGGTTAAGGGCCTTGCTCATGGGCCCAGAGTGGGGCGAATGAGGGTAGGGGCAAATGTGGGTGCTTCACCTACCCCACCCACATTTTTGATGGTGTCCGTACCAGGGGGTCATGAACAGGCGATCTTCCGATCACAGGCCCACCTCTCTAACGTCTGCGCCACCACTCCCTCCACCACATACACTCCTGTTTTGGTCAGACCAGTTTAAACTAGTTTCTAATTCATTTTGAGCGATTTTGAGTAATATGTTGACCCAGCATAAAGTCCTAAAGTGAGTTCATATTTGTTCCCCTTATCTAAAGGGAATGCATTTTTGCTTTCCCTTTATCTAGGCATGTGAGCAAAAGCCAAGCACACAGTGTTTTTAATTAATTTCTTTCAGCATGTAAGCAAAAGTCTTTACTTGTGTGTGCCTAGTAACTCTAACCTGTATATCTTGTATTTCTTAGTTCATATCTTAGATCTCACGACTGTTTTTCTTTACAATTTATACTTTTGTTGGATGTAACTTGGACCCTGTGTACACAATTTCACTTCAACACATGTGGTGCGAACAAAACAATAAAGAAACGTTAACCTTAACCTTGTGTGTGTTCCCAAGCTCAGGCATGTTGGCATCCTCATTTGGATCTTTCCTGTCCCTCGAGCTCCCCTGTAAGTAGCCTGAAGGATCTTCACCTGGAACCAACTGCCTCAGCCTCGCTGTGACCTCCTGCCTCCACTTCCTGCAACAAACAGCACTGGATCAGCCAACCACGTTTCCATCCTGCAACTCTGTACAACCCTGCTCTCCACACTGAACATCACTCCCAGAAACTATTACCCTTCCCTAGTATATAGATCCCCTCTCTTAAGAATAAACTTTACCTTTGACTTTTCAAATGTGACGGATGAACATATGAAGACATTTGTAACACTTTGGGTTTGATTCCTCTTTGTCAGTTTGTCTACTCTGGGATTGAAAACAAGATGCACACCAGGTTAAGTACCTGGTATATACCAGATAAGTAGCACTTACATGTTGATACATACATACCAACAAAATATCAGGTACATATCAAGTACATTCTAGGTAAGTACCAGGTATGTATTTGGTAAATACCAAATAAGTCACTTCATTATGCAGCCCAGTACTTGGCATGTATCATGTACATACCAGGTACAGGGTTGTTTCATGTGTTGCTAGATCTTTTTAGTTTTATGTGGACTTCAATTAAAGTTCAAGTTTACTGTCATTCACATCACATGTGGTACATCAGGTGGAAGAAAATTGTGGACTCAGGGTCCCAGTTAAACTATAGTAAAAATATAAAGCATAAAAAGAAAGAGTAAGGACCTAAGATATACACTAAGATGTACACTAAACAAAGGCCAAATGGTACACTAAAAGATCTAAGATATACGCTAAACACTAATTCATTCATTCAACCTTTATTTAGACAGGTAATCCCATTGAGCCAAGGACTCATTTACAAGAGAGACCTGATTTCAACAAAGAAAGATGACAACAATGGACAACAGCAACAACAATAAACAATTATAAAAAGTCATACTGCAGTTTTTTTTTTTTTTTACAAATGGGATGGCTAAAAGAAAAAGGTAACAAAAAAAACAGCTAGATTCTAAGGCGAATGTAGAAAACTAAAAACAGGAACACGTCTGCATTGGTCCCTGCCAGGAGTCCAACAGATTCTTAAAGACACTTAGAGAGGTCAAGGTCGAGAGCTTCAAATCTTTTTGTAAGATATTCCAGGAAACAGGAGCAGAGTAGGAGAAGGTCCTTTTGTCTAGTTCAGTCCTCACTGAGGGAACACTGCAGGTAATAATGTCCTGAGAGCGCACGCTGTAGCTGCACTCACACAAAGACATGTAGGAGGAGATGTATGAAGGCAGCAGACCAGGAAGTGATTTAAAGATGAAAATGTACCAGTGGGAGAGTCTGTGGGAAGTTAATGGTGACCAGTTAACCAGTTAATACAGGGTGCAGTGGTGGGTACGATAATCACAGCCAGTTATGAATCTTAGTGCACCATGATAGACAGCATCCAACATCTGCAGGATTCTTGTAGGAGCATTCATGTAAATAATGTCACCGTAATGAAAAGAAGTCTGAAGTCATGTCGTTCCCTCCCAACGACATGATCACAAACCACTGCATCGACCTTTCCGCTCTAACCCTGTCAGAAAAACAAAGAGTCACTAATCTGGGCGTGATAATGGACCCTTCCCTGAAACTTAACAATCATGTAAACATGATTGTTAAATCATGCTTCTTCCAACTGAGGCGGCTGTCTAAACTGAAGCCCATATTGTCCAAAAAGAACCTGGAGACAGTAATACATGCATTCATTACATCTAGGCTTGATTACTGCAATTCACTCCTGTTTGGTATCAGTCAGACCTCCATTGCACGACTACAACTGGTCCAGAATGCAGCAGCCCGATTTTTAACCAGTACAGGCAAAAGAGAGCACATTACACCAGTTTTGGCCTCACTGCACTGGTTACCAGTTCACTTTCGAATCCAGTTCAAAATACTCATGTATGTCTACAAATCACTGAACAGTGTCGCCCCCCCCCCCTCCCCCCAAATCTCTCTGATCTGCTACAACCGTATGTCCCACCACGTTCCCTGAGGTCAGAGGACCAGTTGCTCCTCACAGTTCCAGGAACTCGTCTTAAGCGCAGAGGTGACAGGGCCTTCTCTGTAGCAGGACCAAGACTTTGGAACGAGTTACCTCTGCTTGTCAGACAGGCCCCCTCCCTCTCGGTTTTCAAGTCCCGTTTAAAAACTCACAACTATTCAGCAGCTTTCAACACCAGATGATCTGTGTTTGATCCTGTATGCTCCACACTGGTTTGTCGTCATTATCTGCATCGTTTCTATGTCTAAATTCTGATTTACTTAATTTTGTATTTTGCTTTGTGTGTTACCTGTTGTTCTGTCTGTACAGCACTTTGGTTGGCCTTGTTGCTGTTTTAAGTGCTTTATAAATAAAATGGTATGGTATGGTATGGTAATCAATGGAGGGAAGGAAAGTCACAGATACAAGGCGTTTTCTAACATTCAGGGTTAGACAGGATCTGTTTCTGAAAAAGAAACACAGTTTAACTTTCAGTTTCTTTAACAAGTTTTCCACATGGAGCTTAAAAGAGAGATGTGAGTCGACCAAGATACCCAAATATTTATAGGAATCAACAAACTCAATGGGGACACCATTTGAGGATAAAATCGGAGGAAGAACTGCTGGGACCAACTTCCTATTTGAAAAAAGCATGAGATAATCAGCAGCACAGATAAGTCACATATCATCAATTAAAAGCACTATAGTGATGTTTTTCCTTACAGTGATAATCCTGGTTAGAGATTCATGAGTCTAACAGACTCAGGGTAGAAGCTGTTCCTCAGTCTAGTGGTTCTACACTGTTAAAGACATGTGCTGGCTGTGGACCACTGGATCCGGAAACCCCCTCCAGGAGTAAAGCACATCTTTGACCTGTCACATTATCTTTGGAGAGAAGGTCTTTGTGTGTTCATCTACTCACATCAACTAGAGTGTGGAGATTTTCTGTTTTCTGTCTGGGCTCCCACCTTGAAATGCACCTGTTGGTCTTTAAAAGTTATTTAAATAAAAATCATGTTAATATAAAAAGGTCAACAATTTTTCCCTGATGTTTGATTATTCCTCCCGCCTTAGGTTTTTATAAGTCTGCGTACATATGCTGTTATTTAAGTGACCTTGTACTGGGTGGCTACTAAATTTATCAGTTTTCAATCTTATCAATATCTGTAAAGTAACCCATATCAGTCATACATTAACAAACGTACACTATAATTGATACAGCAGACACTCACATTCTAACATCAATCATGCAACAAATATACATGACATTTACAATGCTATATTTCCCTATTCCTGCCTAACTAAGTTCTTGTCTGTCCCTCAACTTACAAAAACATATTTCCCTCGCTGCCTGTTCTAAAAAGCTATCTGTCCCTCAACTTTAATAAATCCATATCCTCATCTGCAAAACTCCAATCCAGCAAAAAAACGTTGTACTCTCTTTTGACCATGAAAATAATCTTTATCTGTCCCTCTCTGCCTGTTCTAAAGATTTCTAACTATCCCTATCTTAACCATCCATATATTCTTCTTTTAGGTACCTCTTCTAGACATTTCCTAGGGATCATTCTTCTTCTAGAATCTTTCTAGGGATCATTCTATAAATTGGTATACTTTAAAGATTCTGCCGTTCAAGCTAGCGCAGCCCTGACCAAAAATAGACGAGAATAAAAATGTATATAAAAATATATATATAAACAGCTACATCGCTCGGGGATGCACAGCTGGCCAGTCTGTATTTTTTTGCTACAGACCTAAAGGAGGCTGTCATAAACAGAACCCCGAGGTCATCATTTTTTTCAAGGAGGTAGCAATGTCTCCCCACAGGCACCCAAAACCACGTAAGGTTTCTTCGAACTGTCACATGACCACACCACTTGACGTTGTCCAGACGTCCAAGTTTTAACGCGTTTCTAATAAACACCGACGGGGAATTACGCCCGGAACGTCCTTTGGACTGAGCACTTTTTCTCGTAAATATTCTAACGTCAGCAAAAATGACGCCACACTTTTTACGTGGGGCTTTAAACCGTCAGCCACGTCGTAGCCTCTGTATTTTTCAATAAACAAACGACAATTTTTGTACGGGCATTTAAATCAACTGAACGAAGCGTAAATTTTAAAGAAAAATTTACGTTTTGCTTGTTTATGACGCCCGCGGACCACTTCTGGTTAGCGTCGTTGCTAACGCTTCCGGCTCGCTCCCCGCGTGCCCAGGCGAACAAAACATTACGTGTATAAATTGTTACATCCGATAAATACACACAAAATCACGTATTAAACTGTAATGTTCAACTGCCTTTTAGCTCACTAAACTGCGTACACCGGACCGAAAACAGAGCAGCCTGACCGTCCTTATGGGACACGCAGAAATTCGATGTAACAGGTTTCCTGCTTACCTTATGAGATGATAATAGCCAGCTTGTTCAGTCTGCTCAGATTCGATCACCTGTCGCTGTATCACCATTAAAAACCATACGAGCCGAGCAGCTACCACTTCTACAGACGAGAGGCCAGGTCCACGGCACCAACTGTTAAAGACGTGTGCTGGCTGCGGACCACCGGTCCGGAAACCCCCTCCAGCCCACGTCTTTACCCCTGGCTCGGACCTCCCTCAGAAGTGGCACTATACTAGTCAATGAATCAAGGAAACGTCAATTAAGTTTTATCAATTATATTAATAAAGGCAGGAGAAGATTACAATTTACAGGGCTGGACTCTCCGGACTGTGACGCGTTCACAGACCCGGAAGAGCCTCCAAGTCCTGTGTCATTACTAATTTATGGGGTCCTATGACTCCTCCTTTCGCAGAAGGGGAGCTCAGCCTATCAGTGTATGAGGGGGCGTGGCTAAGTGTGGTCTTATGTGGACTGACGTGTTAGGAAATATGAAACGGTGCTTCAAAACCTTTCTACGTGATGTGGCAAGCAGATTAAACTATTTGACTGATATCTAAAAAAGTTAAATCTGGTCCTCTGGACATTCAAAAAAGCAAAACAAAGCAAAACAACAAAAAAATGTAGAAACGTTTCATCTTTCTACCTGGATTATTAAGCATGCATCAGGATATTTGACTGATACTGAAATCCCAGGGAGACTCTCTTGAGAGCTGCTGGCCCAGTTTCATCCAGTCAGAACCGGGTCATAATTTCATTATAATCCCGTCTCTGAGCAGATCAAAACCATAAAACCAGTCTAGATTAAAAATATCTTAACAACACTTAATGCTCCTCAACCTCCTTCCTGAGGGGAGCAGGGCAAAAAGTGTGTGTGCTGGGTGAGTGTGGTCCTTCATGATGCAGGTGGCCCTCTTCCTGCATCTGGAGGTGTAGATGTCTGTGATGGTGGAGAGACTGACTCCAACAGACTTCTGTGCAGCCTTCACCACTCTCTGCAGGACTCATTAGTTCATTAGTTCATTAGTTCAAAACTCATTACTGGTAGTATCACATTCTCTTTATGCACGGAAACGTAAAAAAATAACACCTCACCTTAGAATATCTGTGACACCACCATGTCCTACAAAAAACAGTGTTGCAACACAATAAACTCTACAAAAAACAAATAAAACCTTTTTATTCTCACCACTTAAAAATTCCAAATTTTATTTGGTCTTGTCCAAAGATCTACTAAAACAGCTAAAATAGTACAAGAAGATGTGGGAATAAGTTGTCTGGGGCATAAATGTGCTAGAAATAATCATTAACGTCAATCTTGTTGCTTAACAGGATTAACCAGAAGTCAGTGAGATGCAGCAGACATGTCCTGAGCCTGAATGGATGGAGACACCGTCTGGCTCCAGGAGTTGGCACAGCACCCAGTCAATGCAAACATACATAACTTACCCCCCCCCCCC
>NC_056513.1:40280335-40287844 GCF_014905685.2 Nematolebias whitei
CACACACACACACACACACACACACACTCTATCTGAAAAACAAAGATGCCTAATCAGAATCTTGGGACCCTGGGCCTCCTTTTGGTGATCCCAGACCAGCCAAATACATTAACCCAATTTAAGGTTAGGAATTAAGGCCCAATCCTTCTTTTTCACCCACTGCCCCCTACTCCCCGCCACCACACACACACACACACACACATTTACAGTGTGAAAGCTGATTCAGCATTCTTCTTGCGTTTTATTTTTCTGTGCGTTTCTTGGAATCCAACTACTTCTGCACACTTTATGTGATTTTGGCTATTCATAAATCTGAAAGCTCCTTGAGGAGATTGGTGCAACATCTTTTATTGTCTTTGTAACTTTTATACCTTTCAAAATATTTCACTTTGTTTACAAATATTTCATCATTGACATACACTGCAAACAAGTTAAACGTTATTTTCTTTCAAATCTGCTTCAACTCATTTGTTCTTTGTTGTCTTCTTTTGCTACTGTTCTGTCATTTTAGCTTTTACAGCTCAGTTTCAGCTTCTTCAGAAAATGTCAACAGTCTTTCAGTAGTCCAACTTGATTCTCACAAGTTGCATATTTCTCTACATATATTCTGTGTTTAAGCACACACTCCTTCCTCTTTCATCACTTCTTTTCTGAAGAGATCAGCTGAAAGCTGTATTCTCCTCTCCTTCACCTTCTTCTTATCTTTCTGTTTTCCTTGTCATCACTCTCTCCTTCCGCCCCCTACCCCCACCCCCTGAGGGACCGGGGCTCTCGGACTCTATAGTTATGGGCTGGGGCCATCTGTCACCGTACACATTCATGCAGCCACCAGAAGGCCGCAACATGTGCAGGTTTAAATGGAGAGCCTAACTTTCCCAGGACACATAGGCCTGACCCCAGCAGCCGCTGGAGCCCCCTCCTCTTCCTCCCCTCACATCACCTTGTGCCTCCCTCTTCCTCCTTCTCTTTCTCCTCCTCCTCTTCCCTCCTTACCACACACATAAGCACCATCCAGGATGCCTGAAGCCCAGATCCCACCCTCTGTCACACCCTCCTCACCAACACCTCCAAGAAATACTGGCTGCATGTGAATCAGTGAATTAGAGCCCCTCTGGACCAATCAATCCTGCCCCCCACCAAAAACTCCCCAATAAGTGTTTATGTGTAAGGCAATGGCAGAGAACCTACTCTCCACACAATGATGGATTTCCACCTTGCGTAGCAGCTGATGGTGGAGGGGGTGGTGATGGAGGAGGTGGGCTCAAAATTAGGCTTAAGGGTTTGGAGGTGTGTTTGTGTGTGTGTGTGTGTGTGGGGGGGGGGGGGGCAGAAGGTGAGGGCCAACCCCTGGTGGATGTGTGAGAAAGATAGATATCAGCTGATTGGTAAAACTGATTGCAGAACAGAGGGAGAAGTGATGGAGGGGAGCATTTGTGTGTGTTGTGGGAGTTTGTGGATATGATGGGGTGGAGGGAGGGGGGACAGGATTGGTTTTGTCTGTGGGACCCATGGGGAGGACAATGGGGAGCGGTGGGGGTGTGGTGAGTGTCACACGCTTTTGCTTTGTGGCTTGGTCAACAGGCGTGTGCCATGGGTGTCGTCTCGCCTCCCCTTGCCTGCTGTCCACCTAAGAGGAGTGAGCAGCAGCCATGAGAATCGGGGCCCCGGGCCCTTTAATGAGGGGCGTGCTGTTTCTTATCAAAGATGGACAAGCCATCATTACAATCATCATTAGAAGCTGCACAATGGAGCACGTCTGCCCTGACTATGGATGGGAAAATCCTCCCACAGAGCTGCAGTGGGGGTGTGATGTTTAAAGAAGCACAAAAAGATTGAATGTATCAGTTTATAGGCACATGTTGGATGCAGATGAGTGAAGAGATTGTTCAGTTTCACTATAAATTGTGAGGCCTATCATTCCTTGAAGGAATGTGTATCACGCACTGTCTTTCATGCCACAGATTTAAATTAAAAATATTTGTTGCTGAAAAATGACAAATTTTATCATTTATGTCATCCCCTGTAAAGGACATCATGCACAGCATCATATGATGATATGAGATCTAATGAGATTTCATGCCCACAGGATGTATTGATCATGAGTCTCAGCTTCAGCCACAACAAATTTGAGCTTAAGAGTTAAAGCTACTTTTGTTCAGGCAGCTAAATTAATAATCCAAGGTGATACTTTATAAGCTTTTGTTGCGGAAACTGTATCCAAAGTGCATAAAAAAACAAGATCTAAAGAAAAATAAAAGGTGTATTCAGTGGCTTATTAGGGTCGCCATGGTAACCACACACCTGTGTCAAACAGGCAGATACAGACTAAAAAATAAACCTATAACAGTCACTGTGTGAAAACTAAAACGTGTTCCGACAAACCTAGACTCATAAGTAACAGATAATCAGACGAGTAAAATCCAGCCTACAGTAATAAGCTCTCATCACCTTTATCCCTCTGTAAAGATACAATTGATATGTAAACATAAACAGGGTAAATGGTAACTAAATTGTACTTAGGAATAAATGAGTGTTTATATTGTTGCTTGTCTTTATGTGTCCCTGTGATGGACATGTGACCTGTCCAGGATGACCCTCAAAACTCACACAGCAACTTCTACCATACCATACCATACCATACCATACCACTTTATTTATAAAGCACTTAAAACAGCTACAAGGCCAACCAAAGTGCTGTACAGACAAAACAACAGGCAACACACAAAGCAAAATACAAAATGAGGTAAATCAGAACACAGACATAAAAACGATGCAGACAATGACGACAAACCAGTGTGGAGCGTACAGGATCAAAACACAGATCATCTGGTGTTGAAAGCTACTGAATAGTAGTGAGTTTTTAAACGTGACTTGAAAACCGAGAGGGAGGGGGCCTGTCTGACAAGCAGAGGTAACTCGTTCCAGAGTCTTGGTCCTGCTACAGAGAAGGCCCTGTCACCTCTGCGCTTAAGACGAGTTCCTGGAACTGTGAGGAGCAACTGGTCCGCTGACCTCAGGGAGCGTGGTGGGACATACGGTTGTAGCAGATCAGAGAGATGGGGGGGGCGACACTGTTCAGTGATTTGTAGACATACATGAGTATTTTGTACTGGATTCGAAAGTGAACTGGTAACCAGTGCAGTGAGGCCAAAACTGGTGTAATGTGCTCTCTTTTGCCTGTACTGGTTAAAAATCGGGCTGCTGCATTCTGGACCAGTTGTAGTCGTGCAATGGAGGTCTGACTGATACCAAACAGGAGTGAATTGCAGTAATCAAGCCTAGATGTAATGAATGTATGTATTACTGTCTCTAGGTTATTTTTGGACAATATGGGCTTCAGTTTAGACAGCTGCCTCAGTTGGAAGAAGCATGATTTAACAATCATGTTTACATGATTGTTAAGTTTCAGGGAAGGGTCCATTATCACTCCCAGATTAGTGACTCTTTGTTTTTCTGACAGGGTTAGAGTGGAAAGGTCGATGCAGTGGTTTGTGATCGTGTCGTTGGGCAGGAACAACATGACTTCAGACTTCTTTTCATTGAAACTTAAGAAATTTAAAGCCATCCAGTCCCTGATGTCAGCCAGGCAGTTGAGCAGCGGTTGAATAGAGCATGTACCATTGTGTCTTAGGGGGAAGTAAATTTGACAGTCATCGGCATAGAAATGGAAGGGCATGTTTTGTTTCCGGAAAATAGCACCAAGCGGCAGCAGGTATAAAGAGAATAGGAGGGGACCCAGGATGGACACCTGCGGAACCCCCCATTTAAGCTCTGCCTCTGCGGAACTAAAATCCTTGATGGAGACACAAAAGGATCTGTCAGCGAGGTAAGATCTGAACCAATTTAGGGCTGACCCTGTGACGCCCACCCACTGCTCCAACCTAGCAATGAGGATCTCATGGTCGATGGTGTCAAAGGCGGCTGTGAGGTCCAACAGGACAAGCAGCACAGAGTCACCGGTATCTGTGAATCTGAAGATGTCGTTAAAGACCTTCAGCAGGGCAGTTTCAGTGCTGTGGAGAGGTTTAAAGCCAGATTGGAACAGCTCTAAGATGGCGTGATCCTCCAGGAAGCACTTCAACTGGGGCTCGACTATTTTCTCAAGTACTTTAGAAACAAATGGGAGTCTGGAGACAGGCCGGAAGTTGGAAACGACTGAGGGGGTCAAGGTTTGGTCTTTTCAGGAGAGGCTGGACAGCAGCATGTTTAAAGGATTTTGGCACCACGCCAGTGGATAAACTACTGTTTACTATGGCAAGAATGGACGGACCTAGAGTTGGAAACACCTCCTTTAGTAGTCGAGGGGGGACCACATCAAAGGGGGAACCAGAATGTTTCAAGCTGCACATGGACCCCCTTCGTGTAATTCACCATCTATGCTGAGTCATCAGATTTTGAGACTCCTGAAGAAGGGTCTTGATCAAAGAGCTTCACTTGGCCTTATCAACAGAGACTGGTCGCCATGACAGTAAAGGAAGTTAACCCCCAGTTGAAGTTCTGATTCAAAGAAACCCATTTTGTTTGTATCAGCATGGTGTCACACATCCTTAACAAAGGGTCATTGTAGTATCTTCTCTGAATAACTTTGAGAAGGGAGATTTTTAATTACATTAATTGTACAGTGGGATACTCCTACTGTAAGAAACCCTCTGATTGGTTAAAAGTTAAGGGGCCCGTATTTCTGGTGCCAGGTATACTGAACACCAAAGGAGTTGTGTGATGGCAGCTGATGAGGAAAGTTGGCTTGGGCTCATCAGCTGAGCTGAGCAGATGGAATGAGTGGTTGGAGAGTTGATGAGACTCTCTGAGAAACAACAGCCATATGATGGAAGACATGTCCAGCTGAGAGATGGTGGACATCCTGAAAAATCTCAAACACCCTGGAGCTAAAGGTACAAGCCGAACAAACCGCAGCCCTGAGAAACGACATCCTTCTTGGGACAGCGGGCCACCAGCTTCCTTCATGCATCCGCTGTGGTAATGAGAGATGAACATCTTCCTTCTGATGAGAGGACCATGAAACAGTGCCAACTAAGTTTGTTTAGATAATTTAATTCATGGATCTGAGATAAACTTACCTAAATTTTAATATTAAGAGCTAGACCTTAGTCCAAATTGAATCAAAATCCCTTCTCAAAGCCTTCAGATTTATGCCATTTACTTTCTAAAATAATATTATTGGTTCATATTCATATTCAATATTTGCCATAATTTCCATGTCATAATTCAAACTGAAAATAAACATTACAGAACTGTATTTAAATTACATATTCTTTGTGTTTTCTTTGAGGGACAGGAATTAAGTTTGTTACAAGAACTCATGGTTTATATATGTTTGAGGTGAGGCCAGTCCAGAGTAAAACCTGTTAAAGGGTACGGGTGTGACCAGACCAGAAGTCCAAAATCCTGTACATGTATTCCCCTACAGGGATGAGTACAGACGCCAGATATTTGGAAACATTGTAAGTGACAGAGTTAATCATACTGCCAATGGGTCTTAAAGGTACACCTTGTTTATGAATTTTAGGTAAACCATACACACTAGGTGTGGCCTCCCCTGGGTACAGTCTGTAGTACAGAATTGGGTCAATACCCTTGTCCTGCTCCAAAATTTTCAGGCACTCTATCAACTTCTTCTTGTAGCCACTTCCTGAATCTTTTTTCAGTGGCTCATAAGTGGCTAAGTCACCAAGGAGTGTCATAACTTTCTCATGATGGTCTTTCTGGTTCAAAATCACACTGTACCTTCCTTTGTCTGCTGGGAGAATGATGATGTTTTTGTCCTTGCTAACAGTGGTGAGTGCATCCCTCTCCTCTCTACTGTAGTGAACCTGATCTGACCCTGATCTGACCTCAAATCTTGATCAGATGAACTGAGACTGTTATTTCATTGATCTGCATCCAGGAATACAGTTTGAGCCATCTGGTGACTTTCTTTCTTGAATTAATCAAGCAGAAAAGACAATTCTCTATGATCATCACTGTTTTACAAATGTTTGATAATCAAATTTAGTTAGTTCACTCAATGTTACAGGTTGAAGAGAACTACTCATTTTTATTTTACATAAACAGTAAGTAATGATTTTTATTCCTCATTCAAAGAAGAAATCAGGTTAATATGCATTTCTTGATTTTCTGTCTTCAATGAGCAAGCTTTTGTAAGTATGTGAAAGGTCGAGTCTTGGTCAACTAAAATGTTTACTGAGAAGAAAATGTCATGTTTAACTATTTGAGAAGATAATCAGAGTAGAGACTCCACGAAGTCTGCTGTTTCTCCAATAATCTTTTCTGTCTGTTAAGCAATCTCATTCTCTGCCCTTGGCTTATCATAACATCTTACGTCACAAAACACACCTCTTTCTGGTCCATCCACGAATCAGAAAGCTCTAAAATTGACCCGGAAGTCAACTCATTTAAAATGTGGCAACTTCCCGGTTCTGTTAGAGTCTGGGAGTGATAGAGATTGAGAGTCTCAGAGTGATGGAGGTTCTGAAGAAGTTCTAGAGTCTGAGAGTTCTGAAGGCTGAAGGAGAAAACTCTGATGTCTGAAGGAGAAAACTCTGATGTCTGAAGCCCAGAGTGCTTCCGTTGGAATACAGAATGCAGTGACGATGTTGGGATTATAATTTCTGTTTGAACACCACGCACGACTCTCTAAGGGTTTGGCAGTTCTCACGGAGACGCTGAAAGAGTCAGAAAGGAACCTACGCCGACGCTGATTCCATCGTCAACCAGGTAGAAGGTTCCATTTTCGACTAAGTGTACCGGAGGCCAGCTGAGATCTGATGGAGCGTGCACGTTTCTGGTCATAACAGATTAATTCCCTCACATATCTCTCTGTAAGATAAATCTCCATTTCCATCTTAAAACTCTCCTCTCTCTTCTAAAATTAGTACAGATATCTTAGAAATATCTGAAGCAAAGTCCTCAATCACCGCCGCGTGATTGAAGCTCATTATTTGTGAAACTTGTCTGTTATTATTTTCATATTTTGCCAAATTAATGTAAATGTTTGATGTTAAACTTTGATTCTGAAAATAAATGACCGCATTCATTTGATGGGTCAAAGATAATAACGTCTCTCGTTCGCATTTCTGTTAAAATTCAATGCACGACATTACACAGTCAGAAAGATGAGGAACTCGTGAAAAGTATGCATATATTTCCCCATATGTCATACTACAGTTGGTGGCGTACGTACGTACGTTACTACTACACTACTGATGTTGGAAGATGGTGGCTTGGCATTGCTGAGGAAGGCTGAAACTTTGATTCTGAGCTGTTCTGGCACATCCTATTTAATTTTGTTGTTGTGGATGGCTGACTCAGTGGCTGTGATCATCTCCACCAGAGGAATTCTTCTTGTTGCAACTGCAAAGTTCAGTCCCCTGGCAAGAATCTTTGTCTCTGGCTGGGTGAGCTGTCTGTCAGATAAATTCTTCACCCACTTTTATGTCTCCCTTGTGGGATTCCTGGTTTCCCTCTGTCTGTTTGTGTCTGTTTGTCACT
>NC_056513.1:40287854-40307775 GCF_014905685.2 Nematolebias whitei
CTTCCTTGGTCTGCTACATTGGGGGTCGACGTTGTATAAACCTGATATCCCTGGCATGTAACTGTGTACTGGAGTGTTGTCCTACACTGAATGTGTTGTTATTGGAATTGTGATGGTGTTGACGAGTTATAAGTAAGTTAAACTTTGAGAGAGGAGTAAAGGAGGCCATCTTTGTGAAAAGAAATCGTCCATCATTAAACAGGGGTGGAGCCTCCGGGTTCAACTGTCCCCCTCTTACAATGCTGTTATTGCTAGTATCACTCAGCCACCTGTGAATAACAGACAGCCATCAGGTGCTAATGATCCATTGTTAGGCTGATGGTCCTCCTTGATTATGTGATCAGCTGGTTTTGGTTGTCAGCAGCAAACTGGTTGATCCACTCTGAGAAGGTGCTATTTAAGAGACTGAGCTGAATACAGCACCTCAGACTGAGGAAGGCTTTCGGATGAAAGACTAAACATTTCTACTTTTTTTTTTTTTTTTTTGAATGTCCAGAGTACCAGATTTAACTTTTTTAAATTTTTCTACCTGGATTATTGAGCATGCATCAAGATATGGATGGGCATATATATGAATTGATGTTGATGCTGCCATCTTTAAAAGGCTGGAAATGCTGGTAAGTAACAGAGGAAAAACAACACAGTGTTCAATACATTTGGCCTGAGTGCAGTACTCATCAGAGCGACCTGTGGCCTTTTATTAACAATTGCACCCACCTGTGTATATCTCCACCCACAACAGAAAGTCAACAAGAACATCAGCAAGATTCAACACCGCCACTTGTTTGTATGTTGACATACAAATACATTTACATTTCTCATCCTTTTTTTTTAAATTTACATACCAAAAACAAAACACAAATTTGTCCATCTTCACTTTAGTTACAGACTATATCAAAATATCAGCCACCATTTCTGTCGTTGGACAGTAAGAGAGAGTTATTTTCCCATCACTGAGTGCTCATCGAACAAAGTGATATCGAATATCAATGTGTTTGCACCTTTGGTGATAAACTGGACTTTTAGAAAGAGCAGTTGCACCTTGATTGTCCTCAAAAATAGTCACAGGTGCATATTCTGTCATGAATCACGTTCCATAGATTATAATTTCTGTCACCCTGATCACTCTTTAAAGTTTGCTATAGATCTTTTCTGTGAGTTTCATTTATTCTGTCCGCTCTGGTGGGCAGCACGGTGGCACAACTGGTAGAGCTGCTGCCTCTCAGCGAGCAGGTCCCTGGTTCAAACCCCGGTCCGGGGGCCTTTCTGCGTGGAGTTTGCATGTTCTCTCCGTGCATGCTTGGGTTTTCTCCGGGTGCTCCGGTTTCCTCCCACAGACCAAAAACATGCATGTTAGGCTGATTGGTAACTCTAAATTGTCCCTAGGTGTGAGTGAGAGAGTGAATGGTTGTTTGTCTCGTTTGTCTCTATGTGTCCCTGTCATGGACTTGCGACCCATCCAGGGTGTACCCCGCCCCTCGCACAGTGATTGCTGGACATGGGCACCAGAGACCCCC
Source organism: Nematolebias whitei (assembly GCF_014905685.2). Classification (NCBI taxonomy): domain Eukaryota; kingdom Metazoa; phylum Chordata; class Actinopteri; order Cyprinodontiformes; family Rivulidae; genus Nematolebias; species Nematolebias whitei. Next base: position 40,289,372 of record NC_056513.1, read on the forward strand.
GTGCCCCAAAGTGGAATAAGCGGGTAAAGATAATGGATGGATGGATGGATGGATGGATAGATGTCCCCTCTGGTAATGTTTTATGTACGTGAGTTTTAGTTTGTCTTCTCTGCATGCTGGTTGAGGGTGATGTCACGGTTGTTTAGTTTTGTCTTCACTGCAGCCAGCAGCAGCTGATTGAACTCAACTGGCTGCACCTGTCTCTCTCACCCTTTAAAAGCTGCACTCTTTCTCCTCTTCGGTGCCCGGTAGTTGAAAACTTCTCTGCAAGTAAATACCTCGAGTTCTTGATCCTGCCTTGTTCCCCCATAGCCTTTCATGTTCCCCTGTCATAGTTTACCTGTCTCCTTGTTCCTGTCCTGCTCCTGGTTCCTGTCCTCCCTCTTGGCTTGACCTCCCGGCTCCTGGACCCACGACTCACCTGGACATCGTCTCTCGCTCGATCCTTTGGATTATTACGTCTTCTGCTTTCGGTTCTGACCTTCGCCTGCACAACAACGCCTCCTCGTCTTCTCCTCCGGTACCTCCTGTCTTCTGCTCTCCAGTTTTGGACCCTGGCTTGTGTGACCACGTCTCTTCGCTCAACGGACTCACCACCCACCTGTCGCTGCGGCCGGCTGCAGCCTCTCACCAGACTCGGCCTCTCCTGCAGCAATCTGGATCAGTTTGGACCTCGTCAGTCTCCAGAACCCCCAAGCTCATCTGAGACGGTTAGTGGTCTTCCTCATTCTGACTTTTGCTCTCCATTATCTTCTGCACGACCACTAACCGATCTCTGTCTCATAGACTCGTTCCTGATCTGGAACCAGAACCCAGTACCAGAACTGGTCCAATCTGCTATACTTCACATTGAAAATAAATGTAATTTAATTTTGACTATTTGTGTGGTGATTTTGGTCCAACCGTTAGGTGGTTCGTTACATATTCACATCCAAAGTCCATTTTATTCACTAGATTTACAAGATAAATACTTTCCTGTGTAGCAGCAGCCAAAGCAATATATTCAGCTTTGCATGTAGATAAAGAAACTGTGGGTTGCTTCTTAGACTTCCAGGAAATAACAGGCCCAGTCTCAGATAGACATAGGCATACCCCCCCGCCCCCCGCTGGCGCCCACATCGCTGAAGATAAAAACTTGCTGAACACCTACCAAATGTGGTTAAAAGCAGCTCAAATTCTAACAACCACCCATAGCTGTGTATATGGAGGTTTTTGGGCTGGCAACTGTCAGTCAGATCTGGGATGGCAACCCAGGGTTGGTGGCGGTGTTAATCTATTCTGCTTAAATGCAAATTATGGAAGATGGAAAGCAACAGGTCAAAGCCATCGGGTGCGCAGTTTAGGAAAAAGAGAAAAGAAGAAGAGGAGAAACAAGCAAAAGATAAAGGTAAGAAGAGCTGAGTGTCACTGTCATTTCTTGTTGTGTGAAATGTGAAGGCTGTAGCTTGCTAATGCTAACTGGTTAGCTGCTTAGGACGACATATTTTGTTAACAGCGGAAAATATTACCGTCTTGAAGATTGACATTCTTCTTAAACTAAACAAACAACATGGAAAAGTAATACTGGGCCACTATAATTTCTAAAGGCAATGATTTTGTGATGTACTTTGAATGACTGCAACTCGAAGACTGACGGTCCATTGGAGGCGCTTATGTTTCAGCCTACAATACTTCTCCTACTATGAATTTCATAGATTGGAAATATATGTAGGCTTGGTTAAAAAAAAGACTTAGTTGTTTTTGTCATTTGCTATGTCAGTTTAACAGTCCCTTAATCACATTAGTTGAGAAAAACTATGTTAGCCTGCCATAATTACTCTATTGCATCAGGCTGCAACAAAGGTTTTATAGCCTATTAAACAACCACCATGAGGGATATAATTATGACTGTTTTGAACTTATTATTTTGAATTTACTGTTTTGAATTTATTATGAATCTTTTGATGAGCCTTTTACTGATCCTCTAAAGAAGCTGGAGGTGATGTTTGTTAATGTTGTTGATGCTGCACCGTCTGTGATTCAGGAAAGATTTGCCACTTTGGAAAAAGTGGGAGATTATTTTGGGGTGCTCACAAACTTTCCAAATCTTTCAGACAAAGACCTCACAGAACAATGCAATGCCCTCAGTACAGCGCTGCACTTCAAGGGGAGCTCAGACTTGGATGGCAGAGAGTTTGTAAGGAGTTCAGGAACTTGCCTGATTTGTCATCAACGTCTATGACTGCTCTTGAGCTGCTAAACTTTGTCCATGAAAGTAACCTCTCAGAAATCTGTCCAAACTTGTGGACTGCTCTTAGAATTGCAGTTACCATTCCTGTCACAGTGGCTGGAGCAGAAAGAAGCTGTTCAAAGTTGAAAATGATAAAAACATATCTGAGGTCAGCTGTGTCTCAGGAACGCCTCAGTCATCTGACAGTCATCAGGATCAACCATGCAGTGCTGAGCAGAATTCACATGATGACATTATTGATGACTTTGCATCAAGGAAGGCAAGGAGGATCAACATTTAGGTGACAGCATTTCTAATTGTTTTTTTTTGTTTTTTTTTGCTTTTAGTCCATATGCTGTAATTACATCTTGTTACTCTATATTTTATGTTGTGTTCTTCTTGTTAAGCACTTTGGTAACAGCTTCTGTTTTAAATGTACTATACAAATAAACTTGACTTGTCGGTTGATGTGCATGTTAAACTCTTGTTGTGCAAAGTACATACAAATAGTACAAATAGGTTTGGTACAAGGTTCATTTGTACAGTTTAATCTGTATTTATGGTTTGGAAAAAAAATTAAAATAAGTGTTCTTGTGATGGTGGAGTGACCTTCTGATACAAACTGCCTGTCATGTACCACGCAGCAGGCAGGGGGCACAATTTAGCAGCAACCCGACAGCCTGCGCGCAACCTAGTGGGGGTGGGGTGTGGGGTGCCGTTGGGGTTGCTCGTCCGGGGCGCCAAATAGGCTAGGACCGCCACTGAGCAGCAGTATGGTTTCATGCCAAGAAAGAGCACCACAGATGCCATCTTTGCTTTGAGAATGCTGATTGAGAAGTACAGAGAGGGTCAGAAAGAACTCCATTGTGTCTTTGTGGATTTAGAAAAAGCATCTGACAGAGTGCTGAGGGAGGAGGTGTGGTGCATGAGGAAATCTGGAGTGGCAGAAAAGTATGTTAGACTGGTACAGGACATGCATAAGGACAGCAGGACAGTGGTGAAATGTGCTGTAGGAGTGACAGATAGCTTCAAGATGGAGGTGGGATCGCATCAAGGATCAGCTCTGAGCCCCTTCTTGTTTGCTCTGTTGATGGACCAACTAACAGATGAGGTCAGGCAGGAATCCCCATGGACGATGATGTTTGTGATGTTTGTGAGAACAGGGAACAGGTGGAAGAGAACTTGGAGACGTGGAGGTATGCAATTGAAAGAAGCGGAATGAAAGTCAGCCATAGTAAGACAGAGTACATGTGGGTAAATGAGAGGGAGGCTGGTGGAAGAGTGAGGCTACAAGGAGCAGAGGTCACAAAGGTGCGGGACTTCAAGTACTTGGGGTCCACTGTCCAGGGAAATGGGGAATGTGGTAAAGAGGTGAAAAAGAGAGTCCAGGCAGGATGGAGTGGATGGAGAAAAGTTTCAGGAGTGATTTGCGACAAAAGGGTGTCAGCAAATGTCAAAGGAAAAGTTTACAAGACAGTGGACAGTGGTGAAACCAGCTATGTTGTTTGGTCTGGAGACAGTGGCATTGACAAAAATACAGGAGAAAGAACTGGAAGTGGCAGAAATGAAGATGCTAAGGTTCTCCTTAGGAGTGACAAGGCTGGATAAGATTAGGAATGAGACAATCAGAGGTACAGCACAGGTTGAACATCTGGGAGATAAAGTTAGGGAGGCCAGACTGAGATGGTTTGGACAAGTCAAGAGGAGGGACCGTGGGTATGTTGGTAGAAGGATGTTGGAAATGCAGCTGCCAGGAAAAAGACAAAGAGGAGATATGTGGATGCAGTTAGAGAGGACATGAAGGTAGTTGGAGTGAGGACAGAGGATGCAGAGGACAGAGTGAGGTGGAGGAGGACTCGCTGTGGTGACCCCTGAAGAGGGAAAAGTCAAAAGAAGAAGATTCTCATTTTCTTTACAGTAAACACAATAGTCAGTGGGGTTCTGTACAAAGCCATTATCAATAAGGAAATCATGCAGCATTTGATTCCAGTTTCGTCCCGACTGTTTCTCAACATCTACATGAATATTGAAATCGCCCATTATGATGATTTTATCAGTATTAAATAATAAGTCAGTTAATAATTCTGAGAATTCAGACAAAAACTGAGAGTAAGCGCCTGGTGGACGATATATAACAACTAGTAAAAGTGGCTTTTCTGATTTCCATTGTGGATGAGAAAGACTGAGGGACAGAGATTCAAAAGCATCATAACTAATAACTGGTTTGGCATTAATCAATAATCCTGACTGAAAAATAGAAGCTACTCCTCCACCTCGGCCAGTTGTTCTAGGAACATGAACATTTAAATAATTAACAGGAGTGGATTCATTTATACCAACAAAATCCTCCTGTTGTAGCCAAGTTTCTGTCAGACACAATAAATCAATATGATGATCAGTTATCAGTTCATTAACTAACAGGGATTTAGAGGAAAGAGATCTGATGTTCAATAATCCACATTTAATGATTTTATGATTTTGCTCTGGTAAAGTAACTGTGTTTATTTTAATCAGATTTTTATGGTTTATATTTTTAGAGCTGATTTTTGGTTTATTTAATTTGAGCCGTGGGCGAGTTGACACTGTTTCAATGTGGGTGTGGGTGGTGTACAGAGGAGAAGCAGCAGAGAGGTGGAGGACTACACCTCTGCTTCCTGGACTGGACCCTGGGTTGTCAATAATTTGGGGGATAAACAAAATCAGCCATATTTCTAGAAAGAAGAGCGACTCCATCCAAAGTGGGATGGATGCCATCTCTCTGCATCAGACCAGGTTTTCCCCAGAAAGAACTCCAGGTATCTATGTAGCCCACGTCGTTGTCAGAACACCACCTGGACACCCAGCGGTTAAACGAGGACATACGGCTAAACATGTCATCGCTGGTCAGGTTGGGGAGGGGGCCGGAGAAAACTACGGAGTCCGACATGGTTTTAGCAAAGTCACGCACCGAAGCAACATTAATTAATTAACTGGAGTTGAGCTTCCAGTTCAGACAGCCTCTCCTCCAAAGCTACCATAAGACTACATTTGTTACATGTATCATTACCACTAAAGGAGGCAGAGGAGGAACTAAACATCTGACACACGGAGCAAGAGAAAACAGAGGAAGCAGGGAGAGAAGCAGCAGCCATGCTAAGCTAACGCTAGCAGGAGCTAGCAGAGCCAAATACACCAATAAAAACCGAGAAGTGTTGAAAGATAAGAGGTGTTTTAAGCACTATCCAACAGTAGAAAAACAACTGTACTAAGTGTGTTTGTGAACTAGAATGAAAAACTGTGCAAAAAACAGATAAATCCAGAAAACAGAGACGACTCGAGCAAACAATTCACTCGAGCTACCGACAGACAAACAGGAAGTGACACAATACGTCTCACCATGAACGTGCAACGACAGCCTGAGATCAGCACACGAAGTCAAAGAGAAAATTAAGATTTAATCTGTCCTCCAGCTCTAATGTTAAAAATCTTGGTGTTATTTTCCCCCACATTAAAAACGTTACTAGAACCTCCTTCTTCCACCTGCGTAATATCACTAAAATTAGAAACATCTGATCTAAAGATGATGCAGAAAAACTGGTCCATGCATTTGTCACGTCTAGACTGGACTATTGCAATGGTTTATTATCTGGGTGTCCAAATACTTCTTTAAAACATCTTCAGTTGATCCAAAATGCTGCTGCCAGAGTCTTAACTGGAGTTACTGGGAGAGATCATATCTCTCCAGTTTTAGCTTCTCTCCATTGGCTCCCTGTCAAATCCAGAATAGAATTCAAAATCTTACTTCTAACCTACAAAGCTCTCAACAACCTAGCTCCATCTTATATTACAGATCTTATTGTTCCATATATTCCTAACAGAGCGCTTCACTCTCAGACTGCAGGTTTACTTGTGGTTCCTAGAGTTTACAAAAACAGAATGGGAGACAGATCTTTCAGTTATCAGGCTCCTCTCTTGTGGAACCAACTTCCAGTCTCTGTCTGTGAGGCCGACACATTGTCCAGTTTAAAACTAGGATTAAGACTTTCCTTTTTGATAAATCCTATAGTTAGGGTCGGCTTGGGTTTCCTGAGCTGTCCCTTAGTTATGTTGCTATAGGCTTAGACTGCTGGAGGACAAACTGACCACACTTTTCACTCTGCTGCTGTCTTTACTTACTCTGCTCAACCTGTTTTGTATTTGTAATTATTTTTTCTATCCTTAACATGTGGTTTTGTCTTTTAGATACACCTGGACCTATATCTGGACCTGGACCTATAGCTGGACCTGGACTTATATCTGGACCTGGACCTATAGCTGGACCTGGACCTATACCTGGACCTGGACCTATACCTGGACCTATATCTGGACCTGGACCTATATCTGGACCTACCATTCTGTGTTCGTCTGTCTCTCCTTCCTGTCCTCTCAACCAGCCGGTCAAAGCAGATGGTCTCTTGTCCTGAGCTGGTTCTGCTGGAGGTTTCTTCCTGTTAAAGGGAGTTTTTCTTTCCACTGTCTCCACTGTGCTTGCTCAGGATGGGAGACTGCAACGAAGCCTAGATTCAACTTGTCTGCTGGATTCCTTAGATAAACTTTACTAATTGGCTTTTATGTGAATGTTTCTGTAAAGTGCCCTGAGACAACTTTGTTGTGATTTGGTGCTATAGAAATAAACTGAACTGAACTGAAACAAATGGATGGATAGATGACTGAATGAATGGACAAATGGACTGATGGATGGATGGGTGGATTGATGGATGGATTGATGGATGGATGGATGGATGAAAGGAAGGTTTGGTGTCTGAATAGATGGATGTATGGATGAATGGAAGGATGAGTGGATGGATGATGGATGGGTAAACAGACAGATGGATGGACAAACAGACAGATGGAAATATTAATAGATGGACAGATGGGAGGATGGATGGATGGAAACAAGGATGGGTGGATGGATGGTGTATGTATGTATGGAATGTCAGATGGATATGAAAAAGGATGGACAGATGGGTGGATGGATGGAAGGAGGGAGGGACAGATTGATGTGTGTATAGATGGAAGGATGTATGATGGGTGGAAGAAAGGATGGAGGGATAGATGGATGGAAGTATAGAGGGATGGATAGGTGTTTGGATGGATGGATGGATGGATGGATGGATGAATGATTGGACAGATAGATGGATGGATGGCTTGGCAGATGGATGGATCGGTGAAAGGACAAACGGAGGGGTAAATGGATAGATAAATGGACTGCACTTTTATAGCACCTTTCTATTTTATTAAGATATTCAAAGCCCTTTACAATCTGTGCACTCATTTACCCATTCTTACAGTACTGTACTAAATCTATACAAATATTAATCATTGTTTCATCATATTCGTACACCGATGGGACACACAAACATCTGAGGCAATGAAGGTTCCGTGTCTTGCCCGGGGACACTTCAGCATGTGACTGATGGTGGAATCGAACCCCCAACTCTTGCATTGAAGGACGACTGCTCTAACCACTCAGCCACAGCCACCCCACATATATATGGATGGATTGATGGAAGGATGGATGGATGGATGGATGGAACGAAGGAAGGATGGGTGGATGGATGGATGGATGGAATGTCAGATGGATGTGAAAAAGGATGGACAGGTGGGTGGATGGATGGATGGATGGATGGATGGATGGATGATGTCTGGATGGATATATGGGTGGGTGGGTGTGTGGAAGGATATACAGGTGGATGATGGAGAGATGAATGGATGGATGGATGAATGGATGGATGGATGGATGGATGGATGGATGGATGGATGGATGGATGGATGGATGGATGGATGACTGGGCAGATGGATGGATGGGTGGAAGGATGGATGGATGGATGGGTGAAAGGGTTGATGGATGGATGGATAGGTGAAAGGATTGATGAATGGATGGACAGAAGGAAGGATGGGTGTCTGAATAGATGCATGGATGGATGAATGGAAGGATGGGTGGATGAATTGATGGTTAGATGGACAGATGGATGGATGGACAAACAGACAGATGGAAAGATTAATGGATGGACAGATGGGTGGATGAATGGATGGATGAATGAATGGAAGGATGGATTGATGGATGGATGGAATGCCAGAAGGATGGGTACAAGGATAGACAGATGATTGGATGGATGGATGAATGTTTGGGTGGGTTGGTGGGGTGGCTAGATGTATGTATGTATGTACTTTGTATGTATGTATCTATGTTTAGACAAGATGTGAAAGATCTTTTTTGTAATACCACTATCAACCCTCATGTTTCTCCCCCTTTTCCTGTCTAAGAATATTATCTGATAAGGATAAAATTGTTGCGCTTTCTACAGTTCAGAACACCACATACAGAACACCATGGACTTTGTGGATAAGGTGAGGGATGTCATCATGGAGACTGATGTAACAATGGTCTCTTTTGATGTCACATCACTCTTTACGTGCATTCCTGTTGATGATGCAGTAGAGGTGGTCAGTTTAAAATTAAAATCAGACACCACTCTGAGCAGCAGGACCACGCTTTCCACAGAACAACTGTCTCAACTCTTGAAACTGTGCCTGCAGTCAACCTACTTCACATATGGGGAGCAATATTATAGGCAGAAACATGGGTGTGCTATGGGGTCTCCAGTTTCTCCTATTGTTGCCAACCTGCACATGGAGGAGGTAGAAAAGAGAGCCTTGACGTCCTTTTCAGGGACACCACCAAGTCATTGGTTCAGGTATGTTGACAACACCTGGGTTAAAATTAAATCTCAGGAAGTCCAACATTTTACTGACCACATCAACTCTGTGGATAAATACATCAAGTTCATACGAGAAGATGAAAAAAATGGCAAGTTGGCTTTCTTGGACTGTGAGGTCTCAGTCTCTGATAGAGGACATTTGCAAACTGAGATGTACCGCAAACCCACCCACACAGACCAGTATTTGCAGTTTGACTCCCATCACCCTTTGGAGCACAAGTTAGGAGTCATCAGGACTCTGTACCACAGAGCAGACAGCGTCCCCACTAACTCAGGAGCCAGGCAGAAGGAGAAATCTCACACAAGACAGGCTCTAGAGCAATGTGGATATCCTAACTGGGCCTTCCTGAAAGCAGAGAAGAAACCCAAACAGGACTCCAGTCAGCCAACAGGTGAAAAGGAGGAACCCAGACCCAGACCAGTGGTCATTCCATATGTTGAGGGAGTATCAGAGAAACTAAGACGTTTATTTTATAAACATAACGTCCCAGTGGCTTTTAAACCCCAAAATACATTAAAGACTGGTTCATCCCAAAGATCCAGTCCCCCGGCACAAACAGAGTAATGTTGTGTATGCTGTTCAGTGTCAGGAGGGCTGTGATCAGTCTTACATCGGGGAAACTAAACAGCCACTGGCCAAAAGGATGGCCAAGCACAGAAGATCGACATCATCAGGCCAGGACTCTGAGGTCTACACTCATCTCCAGGCCAGCGGTCACTCTTTCAGGGATGAAGATGTGCACATCCTGGATAGAGAGGAACGATGGTTTGAGAGAGGAGTAAAGGAGGCCATCTTTGTGAAAAGAAATCGTCCATCATTAAACAGGGGTGGAGGCCTACGTGTTCAATTGTCCCCCTCTTACAATGCTGTGATTGCTAGTATCACTCAGCCCTCTGTGAACAGTAAACAGCCATCAGGTGCTAATGATCCATTGTTAGGCTGATGGTCCTTCTTGAGCATGTGATCAGCTGGTTTTGGTTGTCAGCAGCAAAACTGGTTGATCCACTCTGAGAAGGTGCTATTTAAGAGACTGAGCTGAATACAGCACCTCAGAGTGAGGAAGTCTCTCGGATGAGAGACGAAACGTTTCTACATTTTTTTGTTTTGCTTTGTTTTGTTTTTTTGAATATCCAGAGGACCAGATTTAACTTTTTTTAGATTTTTCTACCTGGATTATTGAGCATGCATCAGGATAAAACTCTGAGTATTAATCACTATGTATCCTCTTTGTAATCAAATGTAATCACTGTGTTGGACTGTGCATACCACTGTTCCCCTGCAAAATCATTGATTGAAGCAAAGCAAAACGTAAAATTCTGGATTCTTATTTCAACACTCCTTTGTTCATGAAAGTGGAAAACTTGGTTCAATGAAACAACAAAAGCACGGGAGGTTTTTAAAGGTTTTTGTTGCTATTGACTATAAAACAACATCCATGAATCTTATGCCTAGGTTCTAAGCAAAACCAGATCGGATAACAATTGCAACGCTAAATTAGGGGATGAGCAACCATTAACGCGTGCTTCCTCATCTGCCAAACATCCCTACTCCTGCTGCTAGGTTGGGCAAGGCACGAGGTGAGATTCTGTGTGTGGTGCATGGATAGGAGGTTGTTAACAATCTGTGTGAATCATCTTAACACAGCCTTAGACTAAACTGTCCTAAAAAACAGCTATGGGTAATACCTGAGCCTTAGGATTAGTGTTAGACCCCTTGGAGGAGAAGGCTGCAGTGAGGGCGTGGCACGTGTCCTGTGTCTGCCTCACTTTGGTAAGCGAAACATGGTGGCAGCGGTGGGGTACGTTTTTTTAGTGTTGGACCCCTTGGAGGAGAAGGCTGCAGTGAGAGCGTGGCACGCGTCCTGTGTCTACCTCACTTGGGTAAGCGAAACAAAGCCAATTAGTAAAGTTCTCTAAGGAAGCAGCAGACAAGTTGAATCTTGGCTTCGTGTATACATAGATGGATGGATGGATGGATGGATGGATGGATGGATGGATGGATAGATGGATGGATGGATGGATGGATGGATGGATGGATGGATGATGGATGGATGGATATTCATAGTAGCAAACGCTAGTAGCAAATGCAGCATATTAGGAGTCTAACAGATTTGGGAAAGTATAGACTTTAAAGTATTTTACACTGCTGCAGATTGTAAGAATACAAACCATTCAACATTTTTTTAAATTTATTAACAGCTCTGTATCATGTACCTCACTCCAGGTTAAGGTCTTTCCAGCAGATCCAGAACCAGGCTCATGATGGGCAGCCACTGCCTCGACTGGCTGGGGTTTTAGAGGACAGAGAAGAGACACAGACAAACAGAGAGTCCCTGGTCCAGGTGTAGTTTTTATGGTAAGAAAGACAACAACAAAAACACAAGTTAAAGATAGAAATACCATAATTACAAATATAAATATTGAAAGTAGTGGGAGTAAAGACAGCAACGGAGTGAGGAAATGCGATCAGTTTGTCCTCCAACAGACTCAGCCTATAGCATCATAACTAAGGGATAGCTCATGAAACCCAAGACAACCCCATCTGTAGAATTTATCAAAAAGGAAAGATTGGCCTAAAAAGTAAATAGAAAATATAAAGAGTGTCAGCCTCACAGACAGAAACTGAAACTTTAATGAAAAATGGAGCTGGGTTGTTGAGAGCGTTGTAGGTCAGAAGCAGCATTTTTGTGAGGATTCTAGTTCCTGGTCCTTCTCTACCTGTCACTAACTATTTCTCCACAGTCAGATGAACTAGCAGGTTTTGTAGTTCGAAATACATTTTACTTCACTTCACCACGTGCTCTCGACGAGATCGGATGCTTCCCTCCCTCTCTCCCTCTCCTCTTTGCTTTGCTGCCCTGTCTGTCTGTGAAACTGCTTCTGAGCGCCTCTTGCATATCTTCCGAACCATTATTATGGACTTGTTTTGACCAGTTGGTCCCTCAACTCAATTTACAACATTTCTTCGAAGAGAAGACAGGCTTTAGGCGAGCCTATTTGCCCTGTTCGCATGCAGATGGATATCTCATCGACTTGGAAGACTTGATGATGTGTCTATCTCTGCTGCCATCTGTGGATTTTAAGGACGCATATTTAATTGGATTTTCGATAACTGGTTCCTGCTATTTTGGATTCGGCTGGCTGGTTTTATCTACAATCAAGGAAGTCGTTGGCAGCAAATTTGGACCCGATCATGCAGCTTGCCTTTATGATGGCTTGGTTCGTGTCTCATGTACCCGGACTCACATGCTTTGGGCTGAATGGATCAGATCTTGGGGATTATACTCAGTCACGTTCCATCGGTGTGGCGATTTTGGACATTTCGGAACCGAGTGATCAACACAGACTCAAGGTAGATGTCATTAAGTTCTGCCTGTCCCCAAAACAACTGTGTGTGTATCTAAATTTTGTTTCCCTTGGCTGGCATTGAAGGCCATCTTATCTGAATTCGCATGGGGAAAATGTGATCTGACGCTCACCACCCCCTCCCTGAGGAATTTCCAACTGATAACCAGATGAACCAGCTGAATAAACTTTGTGTCATCATTTCAGGACTCTTGGATTCTCATAGATGTTATCCTTGGCCATTTCTCGACATACCTTGAGAATGTTTATGGATCTCACCGGAGGACATTGACTGATTACAGTGACCTCGAGAGCATTTATAAGCGTTGTTGGCTGCTCTCGTCTCCGATTGCAGAATGTCTACGTAAATATGTGCTTGTTTGTACGAGGTGTTTTTTTTTTTAATATTAGAGGGTTTTTTTTTTTCTCAGGCAAGAAAAAAAAAGTCTGATATGAATTTTTTTCACCTCCAACTCCTACATGTATCCAGTTAACCACAGTTTTTGTCTGTTCAAACAGGTCTCACTTGTAAATGAGTCTTCGAGGCTCAATGTGATTTATCTATTTAAATAAAGGTTGAATGAATGAATGAATGAATGACTGAATGAATGAATGAATGAATGAATGAATGAATGAATGAATGAATGAATGAATGAATGAATTTTAAATTCAAATTCAAAAATACTTTATTAATCCCAGAGGGAAATTAAATGTTGTTGTAACTCATCATCCTGGTTTCATTAATGAGTTGTTCTAGATGCTGATGGTTGTGGGCAGGAAGGACCTTTTGTAGTGGTTTGTCCTACAACGGATCTGAAGAAGCCTCTGACTGAAGACACTTTGTTGTTGTATGACAGTCTGATTGAAAGGGTCCCACTGCCTGCAGCCTGCCTTGCTGATGGCCGCTGATTAACAACACCTGGCGGTCATCAGCCTGATGAGCCTCTCCATCTACAAAAGGCTGCAGCCCAGTGTGATTCATTGCTGGAGCATATCACCTCTCATGGTACAGTACTGTTGAGCTAGATATGTCTAATAAGTGAAAATAATTTGTTCACCTGTGTTCTCTTTTCCAGTTTCCTGGTTCCTCGTGTTTTTGGATCTCCTCATGACCTGATCTGGATCCCTCGGCCTGTCAGGTATTCCTCGTGCCGTTTTTGCCTCCAGTTGCCAGCCTTCCTCGTTCCCTTGGACCCTCGTTGGATTTCCCTCTGCTGCTCAGTCCTTGGACTGAGGGACCAGCTCCCCTCCTTCGGGTTTGGACTGTAAGGACAAAAACGCTCTTCAAACAAACCTGTGAGGTCTTCCCCTCTGGACCAACATTAACCTGTCGTCCCTCTTTCCAGGAGTTGCTGAGAAGCAGCGTGTGGATTTATTATCACTGTAAATAATAAACGCTGTTCTTTTGTACTTCCCCTGTGTCTACCTCGTTCTGGGTCTCATATCATCTGGGTTCCCTGCGCACTCCTAACACTGATGAAGAGGATGCTGAGGGTTGTCTATAATGTTCTTCATTTTATGAAGAATCCTTCTTTGAACAATCGTCTCCAAAGGTTCTAGAGGAGTCCCCAGAACTGAGCCAGCCTTCTTTATGAGCTTGTTGATCTTTAAGTCACTTGCTCTTGTGCTGCTCCCCCAGCAGATCATGGCAGAAGAGATAGCGCTCTCTACAACAGACTTATAGAAGATATGCAGCATCTTGCTGCAAACGTTGAAGGACTTCAGCTTCCTCAAGAAGTACAGTCTGCTCTGTCCCTTCTTGTAGACGCTTCACTGTTGCATCTCCAGTCCAGTCTGTTGTCCAGGTGAACTCCAAGGTATTTATACTTCTCCACCACCTCCACTTCTTCTCCCATAATGGAAATAGGGTTGGACCTGTTCCTGATTCTCCTGAAATCTACAATCATCTCCTTTGTTTTGTTCACATTCAAGATGAGATGATTGTTTCCACACCATGCCACAAAGCGGTCCACCAGTTCCCTGTACTCAGCTTCTTGTCCATCTCTTATACACCCGACCACTGCAGAGTCATCAGAATAGTTCTGCAGATGACAGGAGTCTGTTTTGTACTGGATATCTGAGGTGTACAGAGTGAAAAGGAATGGTGCGAGTACAGTCCCCTGGGGTGCTCCTGAGCTACTGACCACCTGGTTAGACACACAACCCTTCAGTCTCACAAACTGTGGTCTGTCCGTCAGGTAGTCTTTGATCCAGGTGATTGTTCAGGCCTCCACCTGAGTCTTCTGAAGTTTCTGACAAAGCAAATCAGGCTGGATTGTGTTAAATGAACTGGAGAAATCAAAGAACATGACTCTCACAGTGCTGTCTACCTTTTCTAGACGACAGTGAGTTTGCTGAAGCAGGTGTATGATGGCATCTTCAACTCCAAGTCCATGCTGATAAGCAAACTGAAGTGGGTCCTGATTTACTGAGCAAAGGGGCACGAGTGACTCTTTTGATCATGAATGTTGCAGACCCCTGAAATAGACTCTTAGGGCTCAACTCTGGTCTTGTTTAGAACACAAGAATAAGTCTCAGTTACTTTATTTGTCCTTCGCATCGCATGTGGTACATGTAGTGGAATAAAATTTTAAAAACAGGGTCCCAGTTTCCTCCAACAATAAAATGTAAACAAAAAACAGTAATGAGATCAAGATATGAACTAAGAAAAAAATCAGCTAAAAATACGCTAAGCACTAATAGCATAAAAACAATACGCCGAACAGCAGCACAAACATGAGTCTGTGTGAACAGATGAGTACAAATAAACTAGGAATTCACCGATCCACTTTTATTTTTTTTTACTTCCGATCCGATCTCTAAATCTGGATATCGGCCTATACCGATCCAGTTCCGATATCATGATCATCATTGATTTTATATGAGGCTGTAATAATCTCCTCTCAAGTACAATTTGTACAAATATATGCATGCATGTCCAAAAAGGCAACTTGAGGTAAGTTTTATTAATGTTGAATAAGTTTTAAAGTTAGAATTAAATTCTGCTAACACAAAACTATTTTTTTATTCCTAGCTTGAAAGTGGATATTAAAGTGAATTATTTAAGTGATTGTTTGTTTAAAGTGTTTTTTTAAATAAGGGAGAGATATAATTTTTTTCCTCTTGCTGCACTCTTGTCATTTATTGTTTCCTTTTTGATGAATGTTTTGTTTATTTGGTTTCTTTTAAATTAATGAATAAATTATTTAAATTAAATTAAATATTAAATGGCTTTAAACAATTGCTAAGTTCATGGCATAAGCCAACACAGACATGTTCCTGTTTTTAGTATTTTACATTGCTTTATAATGTACCTGTTATTGTTTAGTTTTTTTATATATAATTTTCTTGTAATTTTCGATTCATATGCTCTTTTATGATTGTCTACTGTTGTACTGATAAATATCTCCTGGTGGGTAAACTATAGCCATGCTCAGTCTGCCCCTCCTCCGAGATGGGCAGACTGAACGGGGCAGATTGGACACGGCTGGTCGGGGTCGGGCTGCCTGCTACGGGTTCAGCAAGAGGAGCAGACCGCTGAAGCCACGGAGCTCGAATGTCCATCGTAAAACTAACTTTACCGCGGTTTATTGCGGCACCATGGCTCTGCAGACATTGCACGATGCTGTCTTGCTTTGTGGTGTTTAGTGTAAAATACTTACACACAGCGGACATGTTTACATGAAAAGTTTGTTAGCTGTTAGCCACAGTGCTGCTAACTCAGTCCTCACGTTGTAGCTGGCTGCAAACTATGAACTGGATTTCCTGAATGTGAGATGGGTCTTATCACTCTGAGTTCATGAGACACACCTCCGTTCAGGAAATCCATTCCATAATTTGAAGCCAACATGCATCATGGATCGGAAATCTCTGCATGTTGGATCGGAAAAATGTGATACGTAAATGATGCTGGTATCAAAGTCCGATACGATACCGATACGGGATCGGATCGGCCCCATCCCTAGAATAAACACAGCAACATGAAACAGATCAGCATAAAACATGATGTGATTTTTCACAGTGATTATTCTGGTTAGAGAATCATGAGTCTGACAGACTCAGGGTAGAAGCTGTTCCTCAGTCTAGTGGTTCTACACTTAATGCTCCTCAACCTCCTGCCTGAGGGGAGCAGGACAAAACGTGTGTGTGCTGGGTGAGTGGGGTCCTTCATTATGCAGGTGGCCCTCTTCCTGCATCTGGAGGTGTAGATGTCCGTGATGGTGGGGAGACTGACTCCAACATCTTCTGTGCAGCCTTCACCACTTTCTGCAAAGCTTTTCTTTCTGCAGCTGTGCAGCCTCAATGCCACACATTGATGCTGGAGCACAGGATGCTCTCCACTGCACACCTGTAGAAGGAGGTGAGGACTGAGCTTCCCAGATTGGAAAGCAGGGATTGAAGCAGAACTCATGGATTGAGGTGACCACATTTTTTGAGCCTCAATCTTTACACCTAATTCAGACTGTGTTCCTTGTTTGACAAGCACATTTGCATTTTATGTTTTGATATAGAAGGCATACCCTATGTGTCTTTACCCAGCAGTCACTGGAGATAGGTGCCAACTCCCTGAAATCCAGCACAGAAAAGTAGGTAAAAGGAGATAGATGGTTATTATGTGTGAACCTGTGTGGGTTTCAGTGGCAAGTGTCTTCAATTAACCCCAGCTGTAGTAATCACTTTTTGATGAGCAGGGTCTGCATAAAGGATGAAACCCAACCACTGATGCTTGAGCGCTGATTGACCACCTTCTTAAGTTGACCACCGTGGGTGGTCAACTTAAGAAAAATCTATAAAAGGCAGACAGCACTGTGAGAGTTGTAGTGAACTCGGCCTCGACCAAAACCTGCCTCTGAAGACCTTCATGGGACAGGAACTGTTGTTTCATTGATTTGAATCCAGAAATACATATTAGCTCATCCAGAGACTGTCTAATTGTATCCTGAAGTAATCAATTGAAAGAACACTCTTCTTTTATATTATCATTACTATTTTACTATATCTTGATAATCAAAAGTGTGTTTAGTTCATATAATTTCTAAAGTTGAAATGAACTACTCATTTTAAATCAACTGTGAAACAGTATTAATGATTTTTTTTATCCTCATTTAAATTAGAAATCAAGTTAAATGTCTATTTACAAAGTAATTATGCATTTTAATTTTCTGTCTGAATGAGAAGTAGTGATGTTGGTCGAAAGTCAGAGACAGTCAGAAAGAAGTTTTTAGAACAGGCTGTATTGTTTTTAAACCTAGCAGACGGTAAAAAGAGAAACACTGGCACCTGCAAAGTTTCTCACTTCCTCAAAACATTTCCCTGTCTGTACTAAACGTTCCTAAACATTCTTGCACTTTCTTGACTTGTAATAACCCTCTGACATCACTAGAACCACCCCCTGTTGGTTGTTTCAACCAATCAGGAAGTCCTGAAGTGACCGGGAGTGAGAACTCTTTAAAAGTCCACACTTCCTGGGGGTCTTCGCAGTCTCCTGAGTCTCCTGAGTCTCTCAGTCTTCAAGTCAGTCTTCTGAGTCTTTGATGGAGTCTTCCACATCTGAGTGGAAACTCTGACGGACTCACAGCTTGCTCTGTATCCACCCGGGAGATGAGCGTGTTTGTTAAACGGAGTAAACGACACGACTCCTGACGATGGCCAACCGCTCTTACCGGAGACGCTGAAAGGTAGCGTTGAAATGGACCCGACACCAGAGCTGATTAATTTCTGCAAAGGTAACGAGTCGTGACGCGCCAAGTGTACTGGAGGTTTTGAGCTGGGGTTGAATGGAGCGTGCCATTCTGCTGTCCGAACAGACACCCCCTTCACCCATCTTTTCTCTTCATTCCTTCTCTTTAAACCTCCACCACTACATTTGGTGGCCCGTAAGGTCTCTAAAGAGATAAATTATGCTCCATTATATCCTGATGCATGCTCCATAATCCAGGTAGAAAAATCCAAAAAAGTTAAATCTGGTCCTCTGGACATTCAAAAAAAAAAAAAAAACAAAGCAAAAAATCTAGAAACGTTTTGTCTCTCATCCAAGAGACTTCCTCAGTCTGAGGCGCTGTTTTCAGCTCAGTCTCTTAAATAGCACCTTCTCAGAGTGAGAAGGTGCT
>NC_056513.1:40308175-40320960 GCF_014905685.2 Nematolebias whitei
TTTTTTGAATGTCCAGAGGACCAGATTGAACTTTTTTGGATATGTTCAATTATCCTCTTTAAACACCACCTTCTACATTTTGGTGGCTCGAACAGGTTTCTAAAGAGGTACAATTCTGTGTGACACGAGTATCTGTGCTGTTGAGGACGCTGCGTGTTGGCACATGGGAGTCTGTGTTTTGAACTTGAAAGGACATGATAAGTCATGCTTGTGGTGTTCAGAAAGCTGCAATGTGTTCTTGTTAAAGTTGATTTCTTTGATTTCTCCAGTGCATTTAACACAATCCAGCCTGATTTGCTTTGTCAGAAACTTCAGAAGACTCAGGTGGAGGCCTGAACAATCACCTGGATCAAAGACTACATGACAAACAGACCACAGTTTGTGAGACTGAAGGGTTGTGTGTCTGACCAGGTGGTCAGTAGCTCAGGAGCACCACAGGGGACTGTACTCTCACCATTCCTTTTCACTCTGTACACCTCAGATTTCCAGTATAAAACAGACTCCTGTCATCTGCAGAAATATTGAGATGACTCTGCAGTGGTCAGGTGTATCAGAGATGGACAAGAAGCTGAGTACAGGGAACTGGTGGACCGCTTTGTGGCATGGTGTGGAAACAATCATCTCATCTTGAATGTGAACAAAACAAAGGAGATTATTGTAGATTTCAGGAGAAACAAGAACACAGGTCCAACCCTATTTCCATCATGGGAGAAGAAGTTACGGTAGTGGAGAAGTATAAATACCTTTGAGTTCACCTGGACAACAGACTGGACTGGAAATGCAACAGTTAAGCATCTACAAGAAGGGACAGAGCAGACTGTACTTCTTGAGGAAGCTGAAGTCCTTCAACGTTTGTAGCAAGATGCTGCATATCTTCTATAAGTCTGTTGTAGAGAGCGCTGTCTCTTCTGCCATCATCTGCTGGGGGAGCAGCACCAGAGCAAGTGACTTTAAAAAGATCAACAAGCTCATAAAGAAGGCTGGCTCAGTTCTGGGGACTCTAGAACCTTTGGAGATGATTGTTCAAAGAATGATTCTTCATAAAATGAAGAACATTATAGACAACCCTCAGCATCCTCTTCATCAGACTGTCATACAACAACAGAGTGTCTTCAGTCAGAGGATTCTTCAAATCCGTTGTAGGACAGACGCTACAAGAGATCCTTCCTGCCCACAGCCATCAGCATCTAGAACAACTCTTTAATGAAACCAGGATGATGAGTTACAACAAGATTTAATTAAAGTATTTTTGAATTGAATTGAATTGAAAAACATTTGTAATGTGGGGGGACACACTGGTGGAGGGGTTTGGGGTCCTCCCCCAGAAAATTTTGAATAAAGTAGATGCCATTTTCTGCATTCTGGTATTTCTTAACGAGTTGTTAAACATCTGTGTTTATTCCATAAGTAAACACTTGATTCAATAGCTATTTTAGAGAGCACGGTGGTTTGAATATTCTCCCATTAATCAAGTGGAATGAATTTGTTCGTGGAGAAATAGAAACAGTACTGTGTGAACAAATCTGTTTTTTGAGGCCTTCTCTGTCTGAAGAGCCATCAGCCATGGAGTTCTGGATAGATTAAGAGCAGAAAAGGTTATGAACAGATAATAGTAACATTTTTTCTTCTAGTTTTTACAACTCCCTTCTTAAGGGGTTGCCACAGCAAAGTCGCACAAAGACTTGGCAATTGTTTTTTATGCCAGATGCCCTTCCTGACACAACCACAGACCACCGAGCTACCACAGCCCTCTGTGTGGAGCAGAGCTGCCTCCTAGGGTGCGGGGGAGCAGATGGTGGGGGTTAAGGGCCTTGCTCAAGGGCCAAGAGTGGGGAAAATAAAGGTGGAGGCAGGTGTGGGTGTTTCACCTTTCCCAATCACATTTTAATGTTGTCGGTATGGGGAGTTGAATCGGTGACCTCACAGGCCCACCCTTTCTAACCTATCACTCCCCACAGATATGAAGTGAAATACTTCAAACATACGAAATAAGACACAATTTAGTAATATTCTACCTATTCTTTTTATTTGCTCTTCCACTTATTTCATCTTGTCATTAGAATAACTGCCTCTAATTATTTAATTAGTTTCCTCCATTGAAGAAATGTTAAAAATCCTATATTTAGCAAAATACTATATATTTTTGAGCTCCAAGCTCATAGAACAGAAGAAATGCACATTTAAGTAAATTATTTCATTTTCAGTTTCGTTCTTGCCTCATTCAGTTTCCATCACTGAGGAAAAAATGTTTGCTCAATCATCCATGTAGACAACAACAAAAAAGGTTAAATCAGGTCATCTGGACCAGTTTCTTTAAGTGACACTGTCCAGATGACATGATTTAATATTTGTTGTCACTGAGGAACTTTCATGCATCCAAACTGAGTAAACAAACACACCTCAGCCCTATTTTTTTTTTACCTGGACACAGCTGACAACACTAGAAACATTTCCTACCATGAACCAAACGTTGATCACGGCAGGATCAGCCCATTTCAAACAAAATAAATAAGTGCACACATACCATATCACAGGATAGCTGCCCGTTGGTGATGACAAGCTCATGCTGGCTACTCTTCTTCTGTATTAAAGGAGGCGCGCCTGAATCTTCTGCTTCTGTCTGTAACGTTAACAACAGTGCCAGCGCAACCAGCTACAATAATAGCTTAACACTAAATAATAACACTAAAATTGTGGACATTTGCTTTAGCCGGGGACAAGTCGTCCAAAAAGGGGACTGTCCCCGCAGACATCGGGGACATCTGGTCACCCTATGTTAAGGTGACCAGATTTCTGAAGGTAAATCTGGGGACATTTCCAGCTCAGAGACCAAAAACGTTGGTTACGTACTGTAACCCCAGATTTTATGAGTATAGGCGTAGCCCTTTAAGGCTGTCACTGATGGGTTTATCCCGTTATGCGCAGCATAAGCACTGAAAAAATTTAGTTCACGCCCACCTGCTGTGTGGGCCCCACCCGGTCCGTATAAATTACGTTAAGAGCGGGAAATCGGCTCCCAAAATAGCTTTTTCTTCAGCCATTTAGGAGCCAGTGAGGCCCGACGCTTAAAGGGCTATGCCTATACTCATAGAATCTGGGGTTACAGTACGTAACCAACGTTCTATGTCGTATAGGCTTCGCCCTTTAAGGCTGTCGCTGATGGGTTAAGGGTGAAGCGGATGTGGTCCTCGCCACACTGGGTCCATTTGAACACAGTATGAAGCGGAAGCTTGCCCAAAAAACGTCTTGTCACTCAGCTCCCTATGTGCATAACTACGCGTTGCGTAATTATGTGCCATGCACAGACGCATGTTGTGTAACTATGCGTTCTGACAAAAACATGAATGCCCCAGAAATTTTCAACGGGAAGAGGATGTTGAAAAGAAGAGGCGGGGGGGGGGGGGGGGGGGGGGAAAAACAGGGGCTCGGGGGGAAAAAGAAAAAAAAAAAAAAAAAAAAAAACCTTATTGATCAAAAGAACTGATTGGTAATAATAGTCATGAACTGATTAATGACAATAGAACCAAAATCACAGACACAACTTGTGACTGATAACAACATCTCACACTGCAATGCATGCAGACAGAAGTGAGCTTAAACAGAGTTCCATGAAAAACAACAATATTCATTCTGTTAGAGCACTAAGGACAGAATGTGTCATGGAACGAGCCTTCACATCACGTAAATAAAGCGAATGAATGAGCAGGGTGTTGACCACGCAGCCGCAGTGCAAATGTCCTGCATTGACATACCATTATGCAGAGCAGTCGAAGATGCGATACCCCTGGTTGAGTGTGCTTTGAGGTTGACAGGAGGCTCTAAATCTGATGCTTGTAGGCTTCAGAAATGGCCTCATACAGCCAGTGTGACAAATGCTGGGTGGATAACGGGCGACCTGCAAATGCATCTCTATAATGCACAAACAGGTGTTGAGTTTGACGCATTACAGCTGTGTAACACGTCAACGCCCGCACCGGACAGAGAAGATGGAAAGATGCTTCTTCTTCTGATCTGTGGGGGGGAGGGAAAAACCCCTCCAACGATATCACTCTTGATTTAAAAGAGCTTGTGATGTTTTTAGGCATAAAATGTGGGTTTGGTCTTAAATCAGCTGAACTACCGTCAGCCTGAATTCTGAGACATGACGGAGCGACAGAGAGGGCAGATAAATCACTTACCCTCTTAGCGGATGTTAAAGCCAGCAGCAGGGCTGTTTTAGGAGACAATAATTTAAGTGAAACCTGATCCAGAGGCTCAAATGGAGCTTTGATCAGGGCTCGCAGGACCAGCGTTAAATCCCACTGTGGAGCAAGTGGGCGTGAAACAGGCCTGCGTCTCTGTACACCTTTTAGAAACCGCTCCATCAGCGGGTGATTAAAAGCTGTTCTGTCTCCGAACCCTTCGTGGCAGGAAGAGATGGCTGCAGCGTACGTTTTAATCGTGCTGAATGCCAACTTCCTATCCATCAGCTGTTATAGAGAAGACAACACGCCGCCTAATGGGCATGAGGTGGCCTCTACACCTTTCTCTGTACACCAGCGCTGAAAAGCCGTCCACTTTGATGTGTACAGAGCTGTGGTAGATGTAGCACGTTAATCCTGGATTGTGCGCACTACCTCCTGTGGGAGACCCATCCTCTCTAAGCGGGACCGCTCAGCGGCCATACCCACAGGTGCTGGCCTATTTCTGGGTAACTCCTGATCGCTCCTCCTGCTTGAAGGAGAGCGTCCTCCCTCCACGGCAGTTTCCACGGGCGACCCGACAACAGACGTTGCAGGACTGGGAACCATGGTGCGTTCATGCGCTCGGGAGCCACCAGGAGAGCTGTCAATCCCTCCTCCTGAACTCGGTTCAGGAACCGTAAAATCAGAGGAGGTGGGGGAAAAACGTACAGAAGCGTTTTGGGCCACGGGCTGTGAGCAAATGCATCCACCCCCAGCGGTGGATCGTCTCACGGGCTCAGGGAAAACCATAGTTGACACTGAGCGTTCTCTCGTGTCGCAAACAGGTCCACAGCTGCTTTGCTAAACTTCTGCCACGTCTGAACCATCAGGTCTGGATGGAGGGTCCAGTCTGCGTGACGTGGACTGCCCCGGACCTCACATCTGCCCCTCTGTTCAGAACACCGGGTATGTAAACTGCTCTGATGGAGAGCAGGTTTTGGTGAGCCCAACACAGTAGCTTTCGCGCAATGTGTAACATCTGGGCTGAACGCAGACCCCCCTGACGGTTTATGTACGCAGCAGTCACCATGTTATCTGTGTGAATCAACACATGTTGATTCTGTAGCACGGGAGCAAAGTGTTGAATCATATTCAGCACCGTGAAACACTCCAAAACATTTATGTGGTCAGATGTGTGGTGGGGCCACAGCGCCCCTACTGCTTGAGATAGGCATGTCCCCCCCCAGCCTGACAGCGACGCGTCCGTGAAGACTGACACGTGTGACGTGGGTCTGCTGACGGGGACTCCCTCCGACAGAACCAGGGTGTTTCCCCAGTGTCGGAGGTCTGCTCTCACGGAGGGAGGGACAATGATCATCCGTCTCTTTTGTTTTACTGGATCCACACGCAGACGCGAAAACCACCTGTGGAGGCTTCTCATGTGTAACAAACCCAGCGGAACCACTGTGTGAGCTGATGACATCATTCCTAACAGCTTCATGACAGAAAACAGCTGTTACCACTCTTCCAGGTCTTACGTGGCGGAGTTGATTTTTAAAAGTGTTGAATCTCGTTTGTGATAAACGAGCCTTCATGGTAGTTGAATTTAATTCCACTCCCAGATAAACAAATGTCTGGGCCAGGAAAATTGAGCTTTTCTTCCAATTTATGGCGAAGCCCAGATTTAACAGGTGTGATGTCAACACCTGAGCCTGCATTAACGCCTCCTGTGTGGCGTATGACAGGAGCAGCAGATCATCCAGGTAAAACAAAACTCTCATCCCTGCTCTGTGTAACAGATGCAGGGCTGTCTCCACACACTGAGAACGTACGATGACCGGCAGCCGTTGTACTGATGCTTCATCCCCTGAAAGGAGAAAAAACACAGGAATTTTCTGTGTTGGGATTATCGGTATGCGTTTCTCTGGATGTTGTACAACAGCTGTCTGGTTGTCAACATGTGAAAAACGGTCTGTCCATGATCACCTTGTTGAAAAAACTGACAGATCCAAGATCGGTCTCATCTCTCCGGTCCGTTGGGAACCAGGAAGTAACATGAGTAAAACCCTGTGTTTTCTCTCTGTTGGGGAACTCTGGAGATTACTTTTATCAGAAACACTTGGACTTCTGCATTTAGGGATGAAATTTGGTCTGATGATGACAAGACCGTTTCTATAACTCCTCCGAACGGAGGGGGTCGGGTTACAAACTGTAACTTGTAACCACTTGCATAACACCCTGTCCATCCATCTGAAGGGCGAGCATGTTTTAGCCACTCTACGTAACGTTCGTGGAGTGAACGTGCGTTAAGTGATGCGTCACGTTTTGTACGGCTGTCACCAGTCCGCCCCTCAACCGCCGTCATGCGTCGCGGGAATGTTTTCTGCGTGACCCAAGGCGAGGCTTCCTCGAAAAAAGGCTCTGAACGCGCCCGTGCGCTGCGTTCGGACCACGGACCAACCTTCATGTACAGGTGGGCCGGTGTGCTGAGGCGAAGCGTGTGACAGCTGATGACGCCGTGGGGCTGTGCGTTTGACGTCGCTGTGCGAACGTTGAGAGGCGGAGGGCGTGACTTCATCTACGCCGTGCTGTTGGAGTGAAGGCTGCGAGCCCCGCGGGAGCACACGTTTTCTCTGGAGGGACGCGCGCCGCTCTCGCTGGAGGGAGGCGGGACTCGTCACCGGGTTCGTTCAGCTGCCTCACGCTTATGCTGCTGTGAGCTGCCGAACGCTGAGACGCGGAGGGTGACGGCTGCCCATGTTTGATTCGGTGAGGCGAGTGTCGCTCTTGTGAGAGCGAGGACCTCCACCTGACCCAGCCTGCAGTCCACATTTATACCGATATGAGCCGGTGAGCACCGGGCAGCTGTGTGTGTGTGCGCCAACATCAACGCAGCGCCGTTGGATGGAGGCTGTTTCATCCCACTAGTGCGAGTTTGACACCGCTTGGGTGAGGATCGTGCCGCTCGGGATGATAACGATTTATTTTCGCTTACCATTGTGTCGTGTGATCGACTTGTCATGTCTTGGAGCGACGGTGAGTTTAAAAAACCTTTATTTAAGGACACCGGCTCCTTGTGTGTGTGGAGGATGTGTGCGCAGCCACTGTGAGTTCATCCGAGCTTACAGACTGGCTAAAAACAGACACTTTGATCATTGAATGATGATTTATTTCAACTTTCGTGTCACTTTTACACACACCCTCCGGAGACCGTCATTTTTTAAAACTTCTCCCTCTTGAGCCCTGCGATTTGTTTGCCCAGAGCGCTGTCTTGCAGGCAAACTCTGGGGAAACGCTGAACTGCAGGTTGCCGGAATGAAGAGGGCTAGATTCTGACGGGCGGGGCTGGTGGTGGAACTGAGCGAGAGCCGCGGCCGTGGAAACGTCGATGCTTGCTCGCGACGGTCCCTCCAGTGGGCCGGGGGGCGGGATGAGCCGCGCAGCTTGATGAGGTGGAGCACAGCCTCTGGCACCTCCTCCGACTGCTTCAATTCACCAGCATGGTTTTGAAGCTGCTCTCGAACAGCGCGTCCACCGTGATGGGCCCTCCATCAGGTCTTTGTGCAGTTTCTCCGGCAGCGAGGGAGAGTAACGAAACCAGGTGGATCGTTGGATCATCGTCATCCACGCTGCAATCCTCGACAGGCAAACTGTAGAAGAGGCACACATGTTGAAGATGACGTCTGCTGCCTTACAGAGGGAGTTCTTTGTCTCCAAGGCAGGTCTGCGGCCTTCAGCCCCTTGGACATGCTATATGCTAGCAGCACCATGTTGTTGCTAGCTGCGGCTGCCTGAAAGCACATTGATGGGCTCGATTGGAGAGCGTGGTCACCGTCTGGTTCGTGTTTCTCCGGAGGGACGGGACGCTGCTCCGACCTGGACAGCTTCGCTCCTAAGCTTCCGCGAGGCTTGGCTCCAGGGGGTTACCGAGGGATAGCCCCGCTCGGTGAACCCCTCCACTCTGGTGATGGGTGCGGACTGGGGACCGACTCCCCCAATCTACCAGGAAAGAATCCGTCTGTGGCCTCGCCCGTAGGACGTCCTGTTGGGAGCACGAGGCCATATGGGTCAAGACGGTGAGCTGGAATGGAGCCCAGTAAACAACCTTCCCGCCGGATCATCTGAACTGGTGGGAAAGGCGTAGGACGTAAAAAAGGGTCCTTTCATGTCAGCCTCCTCCTGGGTTACGCCGGGCAACCCCTGAGGGCGCCGTCGGCCGGTAGCAGTGTGATCGCCGATGCGAAAACGAGGTGGGATGGAGTGAGCATTCACTCAGCCCCCCTCCACCGACACTACGCTCCCCAGGAGGGAATGAGCAGCGGGGGCTGCAGCTGAGCACGCCTGTCCCGGAGGAACCATCCGATTCGCTCCGAGGGTCGCGATAAGAGGAAAAAATACAAGATGGCGTTGTCCAGCGTGTAGTGACCTGTCACTGGGAAATATTCCTCGGCGCTTACCTTGGAATAGGGCTGCTCGTCATCTTCTCCTCGGGGAGGAGAACTCACCGGACGACCGGAGGTCGACTGCCGGGCCAAGCATCCTTAACAAAGGTTGGTCATCTACACAATTTTCCTTCTTTGTTCTTCTGACAGTGCTATTTTAGCTCGCTGAAGAAAAAATGGGAGCCGATTTCCCGCTCTTAACGTAATTTATACGGACCGGGTGGGGCCCACACAGCAGGTGGGCGTGGACTAAATTTTTTCAGTGCTTATGCTGCGCATAACTGGATAAACCCATCAGTGACAGCCTTAAAGGGCGAAGCCTATACGACATAGAACAATGACATTTTATCAAGATAAAATTAAAAACGGGGACAGTTAAAGTTTCATTTATTTTTACACATTTATTCATGTTTAAACAAAAAAATATATATATATACCAACAAGAATGTGTCTCTCCACACTGTTAACATTCCATAAGAGTAATAAAATGAATAAAGTAATAGTAGTAGTAATAAAGTACTAAAACTGGGTTGGTGGGGGGGTGGGGGTCAAGGGTATATAGTAAGTGAGCGTGCATACCTCGTGAGAGAATGAGAACATGTATGTACTTACAAACAGTAGGTGTGTATAAGTACACAGTGTATGGTTATGTAGCTGATGTGTATTTATATTGTGTGCATGTGTGAGGTGAGTGAAGGTCAGGTAGTCACTGACATGAGCTCATCTCTGGTTCTGCGAGGCCTCCTCTGTCTGAAGAGATGGTGGCCATGGAGGTCTGGAATAGAAGAGCAGAAAAGGTTACACACAAAACTGAAAGAGCACAGATAATAGTAAAGAGAAATACTTAAAACATTAGACATAAGACAGAATTTAGTAATATGATTATATACCTATTGTTTTCTTTTTATTTGTTCTTCCACTTATTTCGTCACTCTAAAAAACTGCCTCTTCACACAGTTGCAGTTAGAGAAGTACAGTGAACCTGACGCTCAGCTCAGACTCAGGAAGAACTTCTGTCCTCTCAACTGGAACCAGCCGTAACATCTCACCAGTATACAGACACTCTGTCATCACTCAATATGTTACCAGTCAAACCACTTCATCGGTTCATCTCTTGAACTTTAATTGTAAATATTTGACATCATAAACATGTGACAGATAAACTTGAACATTAACTGAAGAGCAACAATCTGAAGAGCCGACCAGGACGTAGAAATGGAAACTCTGCTTGTAGTTTCTCAGTAAAATGACACTTCTCTTCTTTGAAAAACATCTTGTCATTCAGTCTCATCTTTCTTCTTTCCTTTCCTCCTTTTTCTTTGTAACACTCCTCTGCTCTTTTCCTTCTCTTTGCTTTATTAGTCTTCCTATTTTCCTCCGCTATCATTCAGTCTTTTTCTATCAGTCTTTGTCCAATAATTCTCAGTCAGGTCTTTTTGACTATTTATTTTTTATAGAGATGTTTCATCATCTATCCAGAGGGCTTCATCAGTCTGAGGAGTTCCAGTAAACTGTTTCCCCACCAAGAAGTAAACTTCTTAAGTGGACCAACGAGTTTGCTGGAGCTAAGATGGTTTCTGGGAGCCGTCCTGTCCCCTGTTGATTCCTCCCAGGCAGGCAGCCACAGCCAAAGTGGTTCAAGGCAACAAATTTCATGCTCAATCATCCAGGTTTCAAATCAAACTTTGTTGATGACCTGACTGAGAATTATTGGATTTGATACCTTAATGATTGAGCATGAACTTTGTTATTAGTCTTTGTATTTTTCTTCTCTTTAACTCTTTTTTCTATTAGTCTATTTCTCTCCTCTATCCTCTTCAATAAGTCTTCCACTACTCTAAAACAGAGACATAATATAATCACAATATTTTATTACACACCTTAACAGTAACACACCTATTCTAGAATTGTTCTAGAATTGCGCCGCTCCAGGTGGCTGCATGTCGGAGCAGCTCTGTTACTTTCATTCTGAGATTTTGCTTTTGGAAACATTAATTCCTCTTTTTCTGGATGTAAATCACAATTTTTTTGGATGATTGTTTCCTCTGGTATCAGATGCTGTGCAGCTGGAAGGATTTTTACTGATTTTTTTAAGTTTTGGACATTTGTTATGATGCGTAACCATGGCAACAAGGCAGTTTTCTACAACCAGCAGCTGATTAACATCTCAAAAGCTCAAATAATATCTCAGCTACAGCCCCAAATATCAAATGAGTTGAAAGGATGTTCTGTGGATGCATTCTCATCTACCTGCCAGCTGGGCTCGAGTGCTTGACCACTGAGATCCTGGAACTAGCAGGAAACACGGCTCATGACAGCAGAAGGACAGGATTGTCCCTCAGCACCTGCAGTCAGCTGTCCGCAGCGACGAGGAGCTCGGCAAACTGCTGGGAGGAGTGGCCATCGCTCTGGGAGGAGTTCTGCCCAGTATTCTGGCGGTCCTACAGCCCGGGGGAACCGAGAGGTCAGCCGAGTCTGGGTGGATGGATCGGACGGCATCTGCAGCCAGTTTCTTAGGATCCACTGTGGGATGGACCTTTACAAGAGATCCTTCCTGTCTACAGCATCAGCATCTATAACATCTCTTAATGAAATGAGGATAACGAGTTACAACAACAAATAATTTCCCTCTGGGATTAATAAAGTATTTTTGAATTGAATTAAACCTAAAAGTCTCTGTTCACAATTCAATTCAATTCAGTTTATTTAAATAGCACCAAGTCACAACAGAAGTCATCTGAACAGAAACATTTATATATGTAAAAGTAACAATCTGGTCCTCTGGACATTCAAAAAAACAAAAAACAAAAAGCAAAAAAATATAGAAACGTTTCGTCTCTCATCCTGAGGACTTCCTCAGTCTGAGGTGCTGTATTCAGCTCAGTCTCTTAAATAGCACCTTCTCAGAGTGGATCAACCAGTTTTGCTGCTGACAACCAAAACCAGCTGCTCACATGGTCAAGAAGGACCATCAGACTAACAATGGATCATTAGCACCTGATGGCTGTTTACTGTTCACAGAGGGCTGAGTGATACTAGCAATCACAGCATTGTAAGTGGGGGACAGTTGAACCTGGAGGCTCCACCCCTGTTTAATGATGGAGTGGAGGCCTCCAGGTCCTTGAACTTTTTTGTTTTTTTCTACCTGGATTATTGAGCATGCATCAGGATACGTAAAAGTAGTTAACATTGTTTATTTGAGGAGCCATCAGATTGATTTGAGTTTGAATAGAATATATTAGTAAAACAACTCATAACTAGCTCTGAAAATATAAACTAAAGGTCACTAATCAATTCTAAAACACTGAATGAACCCTTGGTACGTGCATCCTCATGCAATATTCAACGCGTCAAGTCTAAACCAGCTTAACTGACCCTTGAAGGCAGTTCATCATCCTGCTACGATTTCTCCCTCTCTCTCACTCGAGCTGCAGTTACTCCCTGTTGATCTATTTGTTAATAAAACTTGATTTGGGTCTTCATCTTTAGTAAAACTAAACACATCTCAGCCCTATTTTTTGCCTGGACACAGCTGACAACACTAGAAACATTTCCTACTGCAAACAAAACTTTTATCACAGCAAGCATCAGCCCAGTTCAAACAAAATAAGTCCTTTAATACCATATCACAGAAGAGCTCCCCGTCAGTGTTGACAAACTCGCGCTGCACTTCTTCTTCTGTTTAAAAGGCGGCACGCGTGGCTCTTCTTTTCTGTTGGCTGTAACGTCAGCGCTGGTTGCGCACCACAGTAATAGCGGTTGTTGCGTACAACTGCACCCGGCTACAGTAATAACAGTCTGCATGCAACGTTTTTTTCTCATTCATTAAATGCTCAAATCTGGGACATTTTCGGGGACAGCTTTAGCCGTGGACAGGTAGTTCAAATCGAGGACTGTCCCCGAAAATCGGGAACTTCTGGGCACCCTACCCTATGTTAACGGGACCCCGCTGCTAACAAAACCACACTGCTAACAAGACCATGCTGCTAACAAAACCACACTGCTAACAAGACCATGCTGCTAACAGGACCACACTGATAACAGGACCATGCTACTAACAGAACCACACTGCTAACAGGACCATACTGTTAATAGGACCACACTGCTAACAGGACCACACTGCTAACAACACTATGCTGCTAACAGGACCACACTGCTTACAGGACCACGCTGCTAACAG
>NC_056513.1:40320970-40332926 GCF_014905685.2 Nematolebias whitei
ATGCTGCTAACAGGACCACACTGCTTACAGGACCACGCTGCTAACAGGACCATGCTGCTTACAGGACCACGCTGCTAACAGGACCATGCTGCTAACAGAACCACACTGCTAACAATACCATGCTGCTAACAGAACCACACTGTTAACAGAACCACACTGCTAACAGCACATTGCTGCCAACACAACCTCTCTGTTAACAGAACCATGCTGCTAAAAGTAACACGCCACTAACAGTAAAGTAAAGTGCTGTGTGTTGTCATCATTGTATGTCCCCATAAAATGGCAAAATTAGGTCTCTGCATTTAGCCCATCACACTTGAGATACACCCAGGTGGAGCAGTGGGCAGCTATGCAAGTGCCCGGGGAACAATTAGGGATTAGGTGTCTTGCTCAGAGACACCACGACATGTGGGTATTGCTTGGGGTTGAACCTGGGACTTTTGGGTCCTGGGTTGGCTGCCCTTTTTCTATACCATACAGGTATGTGATTGAATTTGATGAAACACAGGTTTTAGAAGTTAACTGAGTTTCACTTAAATCACTTAAATGTGGGGCGGCTGTGGTTGAGTGATTAGAGCACTCATCCTCCAATGCAAGAGTTGGGGGTCCAATTCCATCAGAAGTCACATGCTGAAGTATCCCTGGGCAAGACACTGAACACCTCGTTGCCTCAGATGTTTGTCCCATCGGTGAATGAATGTGATAAATCTCTGATTATTCTTTGTGTAGATCTAGTAGAGTGAATGGACTGTACTTATATAGCACCTTTCTATCTTATTTCAAGATACTCAAAGCTCTTTACAACAATCTGTGCCTCATTTACCCGTTCATACGGCTCTATACTAGATCTCTACAAAGCTAATTGAACAAATCATTCTAATGAGACTAATCAGTGTTTTAGATCACATTCATACACTGATGGGACACACATCAGAGGCTATGAGGGGTTCAGTGTCTTGCCCAGGGACACTTCAGCATGTGACTGCTGGTGGATTCAAACCCCCAACTCTCGCATTGGAGGACGACTGTGCTAACCACTCAGCCACAGCCGCCCAAAGAGTGCTGTATGAATGGGTAAATGAGGGCACAGATTGTAGAGTAAAGAGCTTTGAGTATCTTGATAAGACAGAACGGTGATAAAGTCCATTTACCATTTACAGTACTTAAGAATAAAACAGGAGGTTTTATTTCATCTTTGGAGTAAACGTACAAACAGGAGTGGACTTTGGCAGAAAGCATGTGCTGTGTTTTCAGTGTTTCTTCAGAATGTTGCCTACAAACATTTTGCACGATCAGCCTTCCACCATGATTGTTATTGTCCTGTCTGCTTCAGTCTCCTTGGCGGTGCTGGCAGTTGGGTTAAAATGTCATGCTCTATAACTCAGCCTTCAGTTCATCCTCATTAATGTTGCTCCAAAAAACGTGTTGCTACTCTGAGGCCGTTTGCAAGAGTCACCTCCAAATTGTTTTTAATGCTCTCCACTGACCTGTGGCTGTGTCCACAGGAAACATTGTAATGCTGCTGAAGGTGGTGGGGAGGTAGGGAGGAGGTGTGTGAGTGTGTAGGGAGGTGGGGATGGGGGGTGCAGGGTGGGGGCATGACGCTGCAGCAGTGGCAGCTGGCAGCCCAGCTTGCAGGGGCCATCTCCTGACAATGGGCAGCCTTCCCCTGGGGCCAGTGATTTAAGACAGGGCTCTCTGGACAGGCCCCTGTAGAGGAGAGAGGACACTAGCTTTAGCTTTTTACACACCCACCCTCTCTTTCCTCCTTTCTCTGCCTCCCTTCCTTTTTCATACCTTGTCCCTTAAAGCCCCCTCCTCCACACACACTCCTGACACCCTCCTCTCATCCCACTGTGGAAAAGCTGTCTCTTGGGATGAGGAGGGAGGCCTCTGGATGGGAGCATTCCTGAGGTGTAGCACACTAATGCACACTGGACACAATAAGGGGAAGACAACAGGTGCATGTGGATCCTCTGTCGTCCAGCGGCAGCTGAGAGATGGGAACACGAGGCTATTATCCACCGCCGCTGCACCAGTGGGCTGTCGGACCTCTTTCTCAAACAAAACCAGGTTTTTTATGTGTAACCTGGTCCTGCCGCTACCCTGCCTCAACAAGCCTCTCTTTCATCCTGCTAGCCCAGCTAACACCTGCTGCCCCCACCCTAAAAAAACAAGAGCCACTTTGGACCCAATTCAATCCCAACTGCAGGAAAACCTGAACTAAGAAGTTTGAAGAAAAGCCACCACTTCAAACCAGAGCCCCAAAACTGATCCAAGCAGCAACCTCTGCATCCCCCCCCCACACCCCCCCCCCCCACACACACACACCCTCTGTCCCTCTGAATTATGTTATGTCTCAAATGAGCAGTCATACAGCAGATTGTTTGGTGCAGCCACTTGATCTAACTGGTGACAATGCCTCTAACAGAGCGAGTGTCCTGGGGGGATAGGCAGTATTTGGTTACTGCATCCATGATCGCTCCCCATTGTGATCCTTTCTGGGTCCCATAGAAGGTTGAAAAGGAGGGCTTTGGTGGAGGGGGAGGCTGTGCGTGTGCATATGTGGGCCCACAACGCAGGTGTCTACATCTGTTAATTTCTGGGCAGATGCTCATGGTTGCAGAGATACACATAGAGAGTCCGGGGGCGGGAAGAGATCATTTACTGTCCAATCTAACTAATCATTCAACCAACCCGGAGCAACGTTACATCAAAGCTCAAAGATAAAGAGTCGTGTGTTGTACCACTTGTGGATACATAAAAAGAATTAGGCTTTTTTTGTTCATTTGTTTTATATCTGTCTTTACATCCATAGCTCTATATCCATGCATCCATTGCCAAAGACAAAAAAGGCAGTATGATGTGAATGTTTGTTTGTCTGTTGTGTTAGCTCAATATTTCATGAACTTTTGTACAAGTTTTAATAAAACTCTTTAAACAATTTAAATAATTTCCTGGTTGTATATCTACAACTGATTAACCTTTGATCTCAGTCTGATTTAAGATGGCTGCCAGAGCCAACAGACCTTAGAAAACACAAGAATGTCTCAAGCTGTGCCAGTTTTACAGAAATTAAGCTAAATAATGGTGCGGTAGTAGCTGAATAGACCAGCTATGTTGTATGGTCTGGAGACAATGGCATCGACAAAAAGACAGCAGAAAGAACTGGAAGTGGCAGAAATGAAGATACTAAGGTTCTTCTTAGGAGTGACAAGGATGGAGAAGATCAGGAATGAGATCATCAGAGGTACAGCACAGGTTGAGCAACTGGGGGATAAAGTTAGAGAGGACACACTGAGATGGTTTGGACATGTCCAGAGGAGGGACAGTGGATATATAGGTAGAAATATGTTAAAATTGCAGCTGCCAGGATAAAGAAAGAGGAGATATATAGATGCAGTTAGAGAGGACAGGGAGGTAGTTGGAGGGAGGACACAGGATGCAGAAGACAGAGTGAGATGGAGGAGGATGACTCGCTGTGGAGACCCTGAAGAGGAAAAAGCTGAAAGAAGAAGAAGTTGTTGAATATCATTCCTAACACAGTGTTACACACTATGTAACCACACGTGGTTGTAGTTGAGAGTCATTCACAACATAGTGTGAGAGGGACATCTCACAAAATCACACACTATATAAGTACAGTTCATTTAACATTTTCAGATGGTGAGAGGTCTGGACTGCATGCAGGTCAGTCCAGGACCTGGATTCCTACTCTGAAGTCGTGCTGTCATAATGGATGCAGTTAATGGTTTAACATTTATTTGTTAAAATGAACCAGCCACTTGGGAGCATAAGCCAGTGTATCTCTTGTGCCGGTCCCAAGCCCGGGTAAATGGTGAGGGTTGTGTCAGGAATGGCATCCGATGTAAAACACTTTTGCCAAAACCATAATGCAAGTTCATCAAACCACCGGTACAGTTGACAAACAGGGTGCCAGTGGAAATTGTGCTACTGTTAGTCAAAGACCACGAGGAGGGAAACATGTCAGGAGACAGAGGGAGAAGAGGAAATTCAAGAATGTAGGACTGAGGGTTGCAACTCTAAATGTGGGGACAATGACTGGAAAAGGCAGAGAGCTGGCTGACATGATGCTGAGAAGAAAGGTAAATGTTTTATGTGTCCAAGAGACCAAGTGGAAGGGCAGCAAGGCTTGCAGCATTGGAGCAGGATTCAAACTGTTTTACCATGGTGTGGATAGAAAGAGAAATGGGGTAGGGGTGGTCCTAAAGGAGGAGTTGGCAAATAATGTAGTAGAGGTGAAGAGAGTGTCAGATAGGGTGATGTTCCTGAAGGTAGAAGGTCTGATGCTAAACATCGTCAGTGGTAGGAATGCGCGATATAAACGGTACACGGTAGAAACGATAGAAATTTAGCCTACGATAGAGATCTGTCTTCTACCGGCTAACCGCAGTAATGCTGTGTCTGATATAAAATCAGAGTTGTCAGTTTAACCGTTACTTTTTTTAGTTGAAAACTGCGCAAGTGGCGTTAAAGTCTTTTTTTCAAGAGCTAAGTAGCGAAGCTACAAGCTAACTACAGCCGGCTTGCCGTAGTGTTGCCGTATTCTGACGCATGCGCAAAACACTGTTCCATCGAAAGTTTTTTTGTTTTTTTTTTCCATCGAAAGTTGAAGTAAGCGTTGGTCAGCTTTAGAGAAACCTGCTCTCTGATCTGTGAAAAGAACGCTGTGTTGTGTGATTTTACTGCGAGACCCTCTGGTCAAAGCCACAGACTCATTTAGTGTCAGCTCTCCATTAAAGCAGAAGGAGTCACCCACTAGAGGGTTGGAGGGTGAAGTGTTTCAGTGTAAAATGCTGCTCTGTTGCTGTTCATTTCTTAAGTAAGACTGGAACTGTTAAAGAGTTAACAACATATTTTTTTTGTTTAAAACATATGGCTAAAACTACATTTGATATCATTTGCACTGTTTTGCACTAGAAGAAAGAAGCCTAATACTTGATTTGTTTATTATTTAAAAACATTGGACCTAGTAGTGGAATTCTCTTAATTCAAAATATATGATGGCAAAAGGACACTCTATGCTTTTTTTTTTTGGAAAGTTTTATAACAAAAACATATTGCGATATATATCGTTATCGCCACCCTTCATAATATATATCGTGATATGAATTTTATGCCATATCGCACATTCTTAGTCAGTGGTTATGTTCCACAGGTTGAATGTGATGAGGAGGAGAAAGATACATTTTGGAAAGATCTGGATGAAGTGATAGAGAGTATTCCCAGGGAGGAGAGAGTGGTGATCGGAGCAGACCTGAATGGACATGTTGGTGAAGCAAACAGAGGATGAGGAAGTGATGGGTAGGTTTGGTGTCAAGGAAAGAAACCAGGAAGGACAGGTGGTGGTGGATTTTGCCAAGAGAATGGAAATGGCTATAGTCAATACCTATTTCCAAAAAAGGGAGGAACATAGAGTGACCTATAAGAGTGGAGGAAGGCGTACGCAGGTCAACTACATTCTGTGTAGAAGAGGAAACCTGAGGGAGATTGGAGACTGCAAGGTTGTGGCAGGGGAGAGCATGGCCAGACAGCATCAGATGGTTGTGTGTAGAATGATTGTTGTTGCTAAGAAGAGAAAAAGGGTAAAATCAGAGAAGAAGACCAAATGGAGGAAGATGAAGAAGGAAGAATGTTGTGAGAAATTCAGAGAGGAGCTGTTAAAGGCTCTGGGCGGTAAGAAAGAGCTTCCAGATGACTGGACTACTACAGCAACAGTAATTAGAGAGACAAGTAGGAAGGTACTTGGTGTGTCATCTGGACAGAGAATGGATGATAAGGAAACCTGGTGGTGGAATAGTGAAGCGCAGGAAGATGTTCAAAGAAAGAGGTTAGCCAAGGAGAAATATGACAGTGAGAGGACTGAAGAGAGGAGACAGGAATATAAGGAGATGGGACGTAGAGCAAAGAGGGAGGTAGCTAAGACAAAGCAGAGGGTGTACGATGAGTTGTATGGGAGACTGGACACTAAAGAGGGCGAAAATGACTTGTACCGATTGGCAAGACACAGGGATCAGGCTGGAAAGGATGTGCAGCAGGCTACGCTTATTAAAGATAGGAATGGTAATGTTCTAACAAGTGAGGAGAGTGTGATGGGAAGATGGAAGGAGTACTTTGAGGAGCTCATGAATGAAGAGAATGAAAGAGAAAGAAGAGTAGAGGTCATAGAAACTGTGGACCAGGAAGTGGGAAAGATTAGTGAGGGTGAAGTCTGGAAAGCCCTGAAAAGAATGAAGAAGGGGAAGGCAGTAGGACCTGATGACATACCAGTGGAGGTTTGGATTTGTCTTGGAGAGATGACAGTGAGGTTTTTGACTCAAATATTCAATGACATAGTTGAGGGTGAGAAAATGCCTCAGGAATGGAGAAGAAGTGTGTTGGTGGGCATTTTTAAGAACAAGGGTGATGTACAGAGTTGTAGCAACTACAGGGGATTTAAGTTGATGAGCCACATGATGAAGATCTGGGAGAGAGTTGTGGAATGAATCCAATCAGCTACTTGGACTACAAGCATGTCTTAAAGACATAAAAACCTGGATGACCCTTAATTTTCTCCTGTTGAACACAGACAAGACTGAGGTTTTGGTTTTTGGACCTGAGCACCTTAGGAAATAATTTTTCAGTCTTTCTCCCTCCTCAGATGTCATTAATCTGTCCTCCAGCTCTAATGTTAAAAATCTTGGTGTTATTTTTGATCAGGACATGTCTTTTATCCCCCACATTAAAAACGTTACTAGAACCTCCTTCTTCCACCTGCGTAATATCACTAACATTAGAAACATCTGATCTAAAGATGATGCAGAAAAACTGGTCCATGCATTTGTATGGTATGGTATGGTATAAAGTTTATTCATTTTAAAAAAGTACAAAACAATTCCATAACAATAAAAAAAAGATACAAAAGATTTAAAATGAAAGGCAGCAGAAAGAAGAAAAAAATCTTATTTTATCTGCCCCTTTTTTCAAACAATTAGTTCAATCATAATAATTTTCAAGTAACAGAACAAAATGAATAACTCTTTTTAATTTTTCTAATTCTAATACAAAACACACACAAAGCTACTTCATATATACTTTTTTAACAATTCAGCTTTGATCTTTTTCTTAAATGTACACATTGACTTGACATTTTTCACATCACTCTCTAGACCAT
This sequence comes from Nematolebias whitei, assembly GCF_014905685.2. Taxonomy (NCBI): domain Eukaryota; kingdom Metazoa; phylum Chordata; class Actinopteri; order Cyprinodontiformes; family Rivulidae; genus Nematolebias; species Nematolebias whitei. The sequence continues at coordinate 40,328,145 of NC_056513.1, forward strand.
TCCACAATCCAACTCCTTGGATTGAGGTAGACCTTCCCTTCAGACTAGTTCTGAATTTTGGTTTGACAAATATCTCTATCCCCTTAACATTATAACGTATAACATTATAACATTTGGCACATCTAGACTGGACTATTGCAATGGTTTATTATCTGAGTGTCCAAATACTTCTTTAAAACGTCTTCAGTTGATCCAAAATGCTGCTGCCAGAGTCTTAACTGGAGTTACTGGGAGAGGTCATATCTCTCCAGTTTTAGTTTCTCTCCATTGGCTCCCTGTCAAATCCAGAATAGAATTCAAAATGTTACTTCTAACCTACAAAGCTCTCAACAACCTAGCTGCATCTTATTTACAGATCTTATTGTTCCATATTTTCCTAACAGACCACTTCACTTTCAGACTGCAGGTTTACTTGTGGTTCCTAGAGTTTACAAAAACAGAATGGGAGGAAGATCTTTCAGTTATCAGGCTCCTCTCTTGTGGAACCAACTTCCAGTCTCGGTCCGTGAGGCTGACACATTGTCCAGTTTAAAACTAGGCTTAAGACTTTCCTTTTTGATAAATCCTATAGTTAGGGTCGGCTTGGGTTTCCTGAGCTGTCCCTTAGTTATGCTGCTATAGACTTAGACTGCTGGAGGACAAACTGACCACACTTTTCACTCTGCTACTGTCTTTACTTACTCTGCTCAACCTGTTTTGTATTTGTAATTATTTTTTCTATCCTTAACGTGGTTTTTTGTCTTTCAGATACACCTGGACCTATATCTGGACCTATATCTGGACCTGTACCTGGACCTATATCTGGACCTATATCTGGACCTGGACCTGGACCTATATCTGGACCCGGACCTATACCTGGACCTACCATTCTGTGTTCGTCTGTCTCTCCTTCCTGTCCTCTCAAACCAGCCAGTCAGAGCAGATGGTCTCTTGTCCTGAGCTGGTTCTGCTGGAGGTTTCTTCCTGTTAAAAGGGAGTTTTTCTTTCCACTGTCTCCACTGTGCTTGCTCAGGATGGGAGACTGCAACAAAGCCTAGATTCAACTTGTCTGCTGGATTCCTTAGATAGAAAACTTTACTAATTGGCTTTTATGTGTGTGAATGTTTCTGTAAAGTGCCCTGAGACAACTTTGTTGAGATTTGGCGCTATATAAAAAAACTGAATTGAATTGAAATTGAAGCAAGACTTAGACGAGAGGTGACTATCTGTGAGCAGCAGTATGGTTTCATCTCACCACAGATGCATCTTTGCTTTGAGAATGCTGATGGAGAAGTACAGAGAGGGTCAGAAAGAACTCCATTGTGTCTTTGTGGATTTAGAAAAAGCATCTGACAGAGTGCCAAGGGAGGAGGTGTGGTGTTGCATGAGGAAATCTGGAGTGGCAGAAAAGTATGTTAGACTGGTACATGACATGTATGAGGACAGCAGGACAGTGGTGAGATGTGCTGTAGTGACAGATAGCTTCAAGGTGGAGGTGGGATTGCATTTGTTGGATATTTCTTATCTAGATTGGTCCTCTGGTTTTGATCTGCTCAGAGACGGGATTATAATGAAATTATGACCCGGTTCTGACTGGGTTAAACTGGGCCAGCAGCTCTAAGAGAGTCTCCCTGGGATTTCAATATCAGTCAAGGAAGAGTTTAATCTGCCACATCACGTAGGAAGGCTTTTGAAGCACCGTCTCATATTTCCTAACACATCAGAACCACATAAGATCCACTGAGATCACACTTAGTCACGCCCACTCATACACTGACAGGTTGAGCTCCCCTTCTGTGAAGGAGGAATCCAGTGCCCCTTTTGCACTGTCCCTAATCAGCCCCACCTCTGCTCAGCCCTGCACACCCCTACTCAGCCTGGCTCAGCTCAGCCTGGATTTGCACCTGCACTTTAGGACCGAATCTGGAAGCGTGTCCAGAATCCAAGTCCTGCTATGAGAGCAGTCTGCGCCTCACATAAATATTAGTAAATTATTATTTTTAAATATGAATGTTTCTGTTAACTTATTTTATATATGAATATTTCTGTTCAGTGCCCTGACACAACTTCTGTTGTGACTTGGTGCTGTATAAATAAACTGAACTGAACTAAATCTGATGAACCAGATTCTACAAAAACATTATATTTAAATCTAAAAAAAGTTAAGTCTGGTCCTCTGGACGTTCAAAAAATAAAACAAACAAAACAAAAAAAAGTAGAAATGTTTCTTCTTTCATCCGAAAGACTTCTTCAGTCTGAGGAGCTGTATTCAGCTCATAAATAGCTATTTATATATGTAAGGATGGTACCTTTTTGTGGCTCGGTTTGTGTCTGTGTTCCCTCGTGCTCCCTCGTTAGTTCTATTAGTGCCACCCTTGTCTCGTCCCAGCTGTTCGTAATCACGTCTCGTCTTGTCCTTGTATATAAGCCGTCTGTTCAGTCTTGTTCATGGTCGCGTCGTACTCGTTGGGTCTCCTGTGTTCCCCCTGAGTCTTCTGAGTTCCCTGAGTCTTCCGTGTCTCCTGAGTCCTCCTGAGTTTCCCGTGCCTTTTCTCCCTGCTCATGTAAGTTTTGCTGCCCCGTCAGCCTGTTATTTTGTATCTTTATTTATCATTAAATTCCTATTTTTGTATTCTGCCGAGTTGAGTCCCTGTCTGCACTCTGGGTTCGCTCCTGCCTAGCAAATCCTAACATTACGACGCGACCAGACCAGAACAGAACCCAGCAGGCAGGGTCTCTCTCGGCAAACTCACCTTTTTTATTTTTCCCTCCGCGAGCTAAGATGGACGAGCTCCACTCCGTCCCTGTCCGTCTGCCGTCCCACTGCTGCCGTAGTGGCAGAAAACGGTTCCGGAGGCAGTCCGCGGCGACCGGCCCGGTCTCGTCGGCTGAGCAGAATTTTAGAGTTGGTTCCGGTGTTTCTGTGGGAACGGGATCCGCCGCCTCACTCCCAGGTTTCTGGTGGGGACGAGATCCAACGTCCCGCGGGAGCTCCGGTCCAATCCTGTTCCGTTTGGTGAGTCTGGTCCACTTGACGCCACAGGGGCGGGTTCCGTCGCCTCACCTTCCAGGTTCCTGGTGGGGGCGGAATCCGGCCTCTCACCGCCACTCCGCGCCGCGGCTGTCCAACCCAGCCTGACCGTACCTCCGGAGCATATTCCCAGTGATTCATGGGGGCGTGTTCCGCCGCCTCACCTTCCAGGTTTCCGGTGGGGGCGGCACCCGTCACCACATCCCCACATAGAGACATTCCCTTTTTTCATTCATTTTCACCTGAAGAGATTTTTCAAATTAATCAAACCTTATTAGAGTTATTTCATTCAGCTAAAGCTAACCCGTCTTCCTTCGATATCATTTTGTCGCAGACGGAAGATTTTTTATTTTCTATTCCTGGTCTTTCTTGGCTGCCCGAGTATAATTTTTTACTATCTAAGATAGGGACTTTTAAAACCCCTGTCACTGCCATCTCTGAGGTAGATTCCACGCTGCACGCAGCCCCTGAGGTGGATTCCACGCTGCACACAGTCCCTGAGGTGGATTCCACGCTGCACGCAGTCCCTGAGGTGGATTGCACGCTGCACGCAGCCCCTGAGGTGGATCCTCACCTCTCCTGTTCCGAGGGGGTCCCGGCAGACGCTCCTCATCTCTCCTGTTCTGAGGGGGTCCCGACAGATGCTCCTCACCTTTCCTGTTCCGAGGGGCTCCCGGCAGACGCTCCTCATCTCTCCTGTTCCGAGGGGGTCCCGGCAGACGCTCCTCATCTCTCCTGTTCCGAGGGGGTCCCGACAGACGCTCCTCACCTCTCCTGTTCCGAGGGGGCCCCGGCAGACGCTCTTCATCTCTCCTGTTCCGAGGGGGTCCCGGCAGACGCTCCTCATCTCTCCTGTTCCGAGGGGGTCCCGGCAGACGCTCCTCACCTCTCCTGTTCCGAGAGGGTTCTGGCAGACGCTTCTCCGCTCTCCTGTTCCGTGGGACTCTGCTGAAATGGAGGGACCCTTGGCACATGTTCCAATCCATCAGCTATTTAGTTCACTTTCAGTAAGAACTGAAAGTTCCTGTACGACTCGCCATCAGACTGAGTCTCATCTTCGACTGAAAGTTCCAGGAAGACTGGAAAGACTGGGAAGACTTGAAAGACAGAATAGTTCCAAGTAGTGTTGACTTTTAAAGGGTATCCACTTCCTGTCACTTGGTACTTCCTGATTGGTTGAAACAACCAGCAGGGGTGTAGTTTTAGTAATGTCAGAGGGTTATTAGAAGTCAGCAGACAGCAGAAATGTTTTAAGAACGGTTAGTACAGAGAAAAAAATATTTTGAAGAAGTGAGAGACAGCAGGTGCCAGCCAGTTCTTATTTACTGTTTGAGAGTTTTAAAAACAAGGCACTTCGTTCTCATAAATTGTCTCTGACTTTCGACCTCAAATCTACTACTCCTCATTCAGACAGAAGACTAAAATGCACACTTACTTCGTAAATAGACATTTAACTTGTATGATCGATGAAGTCTAATGAGGTTTAAAAATCATTAATACTGTTTCACAGTTGATTTAAATGAGTGGTTCACTTCAACATTAGAAATGGTATGAAATAAACACACTTTTGATTATCAAGATATTATAAATGTTACGATTACGCGGGGAACCCAGATAGTTTGAGACCCAGAACAAGGCAGACACAGGGGAAATACAAAAGAACAGTGTTTATTATGTACAGTGAATGTTCACACGCTGGAACTCAGCTCTCCTGGAAAGAGGGATGACAGGTTAGTGTTGGTCCAAGGGGAAGACCTGAGTGGTTGTTTGAA
>NC_056513.1:40333026-40335656 GCF_014905685.2 Nematolebias whitei
GGAACCAGGAAACTGGAAAAGAGAACACAGGTGAACAAATTCTTTTCTCCTAGACATATCTAGCTCAACAGTACTATACCATGAGAGGTGATATGCTCCAGCGATGAGTCACACTGGGCTGCAGCCTTTTGTAGATGGAGAGGCTCATCAGGCTGATAGCTACCAGGTGTTGGTAATCAGCGGCCATCAGCAAGGCAGGCTGTAGGCAGTGGGACCCTTACAATAAAATATAAATGATAATATAAAAATAAGAGTGTTCTTTCAATTGATTAATTCAGGATACAATTAAATAGTCTCTTGATGAGATAATTTGTATTTCTGGATTCAAATCAATGAAATAACAGTTCCTGTCCCCTGAAGGTCTTCAGAGACAGATTGATGTCGGAGGTCTAGTTCACTACAGTCCCCCCTTTGGAAATCATCGCCTGTCCATGGGGATGAATTCTAACATGAACTTACACCTCCGAATGTCCTTGATCTTGATGTAATCCAGCAAGAGGAAAACAAAAGTCAAAGAAGGTAATCCCACAATGGTTTAGGTAATTCCATAATGTTGTTGGTAATTCCATTGCAGCAACGCTTTAACCCATTGGAAACAAAGTCTGTAATCCATTGGAAAAAAGTCATATAATCCACAACGGTAAATCCACAACGATTGGAGGTGGTGATTGATCAGCATGTAGAGGGGTTCCCTCGATTGAACTGAAGAGGCGATCACTGGATGGAGTTTGGAGACCCATGTTGGAGTTGTAGGTCCCTTCAGCGAAGGTTGCTGCTTGTGGTTCCCAGTGGATGCCATTCTGGTTCTATGTGTTCATGCATTTATATGGTTTTAGTTGGGTTTATGAGTGGGATTTTACATAAAACCTTAATCTATATGCACCTGGTGTGTAAGCTATCATGGTTTAGATCAGCTACAGATACCAGTTAAAGGGTGGGTCATGCTGAAAAATATATATAGGGATTTATACCTATAAAAGGGCATTCCAAACTATTCTTCCATTCCTAACTTGGTTTAAGTTAGATTTACATGGCAAAATATAGTTTGGTTCAATTGTCTGTTGTCCCTTTAGACGAACGACTTGAGTTTTGGGTTTTTGGTTTCCCCCTAAATGTTTTTGGAGTCTATGGTGAGAATCAACTTAAGGATTAGCCCCCCCCCCCCTCCCCCCAATAGGATTGTTTGAGTAGGTTCGGCTTGAGCACCGTGAGACCAATGTAGGTTATGGTACTTAACCCTCCTGTTATGTTGCGGGTCAAATTGACCCGTTTTAAAGTTTAAATTTTTTTTTAAATAGTAGAAAATATTTTTTCTGCATGAAACTTTTTCTATTTATCTTAATAGTTCCATTCAGCATATGAATTGAAAATGGTTCACTTTACAAATTTGTACCACCCCCTGCGTCTACTTGCTACATCTATACTGTTCGGGTCAATTTGACCTGGCAGTCAAATTGAAGGGTAAAAAGGGTAAAAAAAAATCCAATTCTATTTGTTTCCTTGAAACTATGAGACATATTTCACTACACACACATGCACGCACACACCACACACACACACACACACCACACACATGCACACGTGCATGCACACACACACATGCACGCACACACCACACACATGCACACGTGCATGCACACAAACCCACTTTCTCACTATTCTCTTTACTTCACAAGGAAACTGTGAGAAAGCAGGTGTTTATACAACTTTTGACGGGAACCTTTTCTGTTCCTGTGGGAAAACTCTACCCACACTGAGTGGACACTCAGCAGAAGGGGAGGGGTGGGAGGGCATAAATACTCTCTGCAAGGGAGTCCTAAACACATTACACACTGAAGGTATATGTGATATCGTCACTGTCAGAGGTCAAGAAATGAGCAGCAGGAAAAAAAAGTTTACAGCCCAGGAAGTGCTGTATCTTCTCATTGATCATGAAAGTGAAATAGAAGAGGAGCTGACAGCTTTGAGGTCAATTCTGAGTCTGATGATTCTGATTATGAACCAATTGATGAAAGTGATATTCATGTTTCTCCAAGCAAGACGTTCATGTCAAAAAATGGTGAAATTCAGTGGTCTTCATCTCTAACTAAGCATCTCGGAAAACAGTGTGCAGAAAATATAATAAAGACAGTGCCAGGGCCTACTAGGATGGCAGTAACTCGAGTCACAGATATCAAATCACTCTTTGAGCTACTCATGCCTAATGTAATACAAAAAAATCCTTCTTCAAATGACAAATCTAGAAGGAAGGCGAGTTTTTGGAGAGAACTGGAAGGAGCTGGACCAAATGCATTTACATGCATATTTGGGGATTCTCATTCTGACCGGAGTTTACAAGTCAAAGGATGAATCAACAGCCAGTCTATGGGATGCAGAGACAGGCAGGGCAATATTTCGGGGCACAATGTCTCTGGAGACTTTTCATATTTTCTCCAGAGTAATCCGATTTGACAATCGAGAGACAAGAGCTGTCAGATGGGAAACAGACAAACTAGCAGCTGTTAGGACAGTGTGGGACAAGTGTAAGGGTCCCACTGCCTGCAGCCTGCCTTGCTGATGGCCGCTGATTACCAACACCTGGCGGCCATCAGCCTGATGAGCCTCTCCATCTACAAAAGGCTGCAGCCCAG
>NC_056513.1:40335756-40338127 GCF_014905685.2 Nematolebias whitei
CGCCGGCGCCCCCGGCTCACAGGAAAGTCCCTGTTCTTGAAGCGCCGAGGCGGGATCTGAGGACGGTCCGATCCGCCGAACGGGTCCGACACACGACTGGGCTTCTGCTTCCCGAGCTCCGGGGGCAGCATGCCTCTGGCTGCAGACAGAACCGCGTTTTTTCTCCAGTGCGTGACGTTCAGATGCGCTGCGGAGCCCCCGCCGCTCGCTCCATGAATCTTACTGCTGCTTTGGTGTCTCAGCTGCAAACCTCGGGAGCTAAACGGTCTTCAGTCGTGTTTCCTGGGTTGTGTAGTTTCTCTGCTCAGCGGGAGCTCCTGATTGGCATTCTCCTTGCATCTGTCGACCAAATAAGAGGCTTACCGAGCCCGGCACCATATGAAGCTCCAAGGCTTTCCAAGTGAAATCATACAAGCTTACTGAAATCCTTTATCCCCCAGAGGGAAATACCTCACCTTCTTTACCCATTAAATAATTGGAACTTCAGTTTGAACCTTTACCTTCACATGGCGGCTCTTTTTAAAACAAAAGTTAGACATTTTAATTTATTTTTCTGCGTGCATTTGATTTTTTCTTGTTTATTTATGTCCATAAAATGTTACAACAACCTATTTTTAAACCGATTTTTTAAAATTGAATTTATCTATTTATTGTAAATCACGGGAGACGCATTGGTCCAGTAATAAAAGCAGACAATGCAGTAAAATGCGACGAGGAAGAGTTCTGTCGCCCTCTAGTGGTGAAAGTACGTCACATGCGCTGCTTAGGGATAGATGGATGGATAGATGGATGGAGGGATGGATTGATGGATAGAGGGAGGGAGGGATAGATGGAGGGATTGTTTAAATGATTACATGACCATGTGCAAAGAATTATCATATTTAATGAAATAATTTGTCCATCCATCCTCTGCACTTCCTGTTCAGGGTCATGTCCTGTGCAGGTCACCAGTCCATCAAAGGTCAAACACAGACAAAGAATGTGTACATTTTTTATGGAGGCTCCACCTAATCAAGGACCCATATTTTGAAATGTGAGAAAACCCATGGCTGCATGAGAATTACACGAAAGCTCAACACAAACACCCATGAACAGTTGGAGTCACCTCAATTCACGATGACCACCATAGCTAATCAATAGAAGCAACACAAAAATGGCTATAACTCAATTTTAGACATATGAGTGAACATTTGGTGTGGTTATTGCTGAAAGTCACCTCCAACATCTTCTCTGAGCTCAAACTCATCTGGCAAGAATGTTTTTTTTTTTTTTACTTCATTGTCTCAGAGTATAACAAGAAAGGCAATTTACAGACAATGAAGGACAAACAAGTGTTGAGACTGGGCTCAACAAACACATGTCAAAACAAACAATAGGCTGTAGAAGGCTGCACAGAAGATGTTGGAGTCAGTCTCGGTGGCTCTGGATGTTTCTACTCCAGACTCAGTCCACTTCTTCCGCAGGTCCCCCAAGGTATGGAATCGGCCCTTCTCCACAATCCTCCTCAGGGTCCGGTCACCTCTTCTCGTTGTGCAGCGTTTTCTGCCACACTTTTCCCTTCCCACAGACTTCCCACTGAGGTGCCTTGATACAGCACTCTGGGAACAGCCTATTCGTTCAGCAATTTCTTTCTGTGTCTTACCCTCTTGCTTGAGGGTGTCAATGATGGCCTTCTGGACAGCAGTCAGGTCGGCAGTCTTACCCATGATTGTGGTTTAGAGTAATGAACAAGGCTGGGAGTTTTTAAAAGCCTCAGGAATCTTTTGCAGGTGTTTAGAGTTACGTCGTTGATTCAGATGGTTAGGTTAATAGCTTGTTTAGAGAACCTTTTCATGATATGATCATTTTTTGGGATTTTGGGTTTTCATGAGCTGTATGCCATAATCATCAGTATTAAAACAATTAAAGACCTGAAATATTTCAGTTGGTGTGCAATGAATCTGAAATATATGAAAGTTTCATTTTTATCATTACATTATGGAAAATAATGACCTTTATCACAATATGCTCATTTTTTGAGAAGGACCTGTATATGCAGGAAGAGAGCCACCTGCATCATGAAGGACCACACTCACCCAACACACACATTTTTTGCCCCCCTCCCCTCAGGAAGGAGGTTGAGGAGCATTAAGTGTAGAACCACTAGACTGAGGAACAGCTTCTACCCTGAGGCTGTTAGACTCATGAATCTTTAACCAGAATAATCACTGTGAAAAATCACATCATGTTGCTGCTGATCTGTTTCATGTTGCTGCTGGTCTGTTTCATGTTGCTGCTGGTCTGTTTCATGTTGCTGCTGGTCTGTTTCATGTTGCTGCTGATCTGTGTCATGTTGCTGCTGATCTGTGTCATGTTGCTGCTGATCTGTTTC
>NC_056513.1:40338137-40345959 GCF_014905685.2 Nematolebias whitei
GTGTCATGTTGCTGCTGATCTGTGTCATGTTGCTGCTGATCTGTTTCATGTTGCTGCTGATCGGTGTCATGTTGCTTCTGATCGGTGTCATGTTGCTGCTGATCTGTTTCATGTTGCTGCTGATCTGTTTCATGTTGCTGCTGATCTGTTTCATGTTGCTGTGTTCATTCGTACTCATCTGCTCACACAGACTCATGTTCGTGCTGCTGTTCGGTGTATTGTTTTTATTGCTTTTATTGGTTTTATGCTTTTAGTGCTTAGTGCATTTTTAGTTGACATTTTTCTTAGTTCATATCTTAGATGTTATCAATGTTTTTCTTTTATATTTTATTGTTGGATGTAACTGGGACCCTGTTTACACAATGTCGTTCCACCACATGTACCACATGAGGTGGAACGACAAATAAAGAACCTCTGACTCTGTCGCTGACAATAGACACATGCAGAATCAAGCAACATTCAGAGCTTAGTCAAATAGAATAGACAGTCATGGCCATCTTTGTGAAAAAATATCCATTTTCATTTGTAGTTGGGCCGTCAGATGCTCCATCACATAGACATATTTCAATTTTTGCATCCATTGAAAAACACTTGGTGAGCAGGGCTTAATCCAGTTTAGCGTAATAGTCTTTCTTGTCACCAGCAACAGGATGTGCAATATGTAACACTGATCTTTAGTGAGTAAATCCTTGAGGTATATGTCCAGCAGAACCAGAAGAGGGTCCATGGAAAGATCTGTCCTTAGAATGCAACAAAACCTAAATATTTTGGAATCATTTAGAAAGGTGGATCACACTGAAAATTACACTTTCTGAATCTATTTCCAGAGATATGGTAACATTTGGAGTATTATTGAAGAACAAAAAAATGGAACTCAGTTGTAATTTGATATTTTGTCTGGCAAAATTATTTTTTCATAAACAAAGAGCGCTGAGATCATCCCCAGTTTTTAACATTTTTTATCTGAATTCCAATTATATTCAAAATCTCTGAAATATATTGAAACATATGAAGACATGTATGAAGTGTTAATGGAATTGCCCGCTAATGCATGTTAATCCTAATCCTAAAATATATACCCCCCTTGTTGTAGTTTTTTATTATTTTTTCTTTTCTTTTTTTAATTTTGCCTCATCATTATTTAATCAGGTTTTGTCTTGATGCTCCCATATCTAAGTCTGCCTCTACTATGCCCGTTTTAGATATACACTATTGTGAATCGCCAGACTTGTTTTTGATAAATAAATAATAAAAAAAAAAGATCTTTACTTAGAATGTCCTACATCTTCTGTTCAATATTCTCCCAAAAGGTCTTAACTTTTGGGCAGTCCCAAAAGACGTGTTTGGTCACCGACCATACCACAATTACTCCAGCATTTATCTGTAGCTGTACTCTTGGAAATTTACAAAAAAAGTACTAAAAAAGTTTTTAGTGGAGTTTAAAAAAAATCTAATTTTCATTTTCCAGTCAAACTCTTTCCAGACCTGGCCCCCGATCTCTTTATGGCATTGAGAACAGACATTTTCCCATGATTCATCTGTTAATATTACAGTCATCTCCAGTTCCCACTGTTGTTTAATATGTAATGTGTTATCTGACAAATTAGTCAACGATGACCTCAGAACGTTGTATAAGATCAAGCATAAGGTCATTCATTCATTCAACCTTTATTTCTACAGGTAAATCCCACTGAGCCTCGAGGACTCATTTACAAGAGAGACCTGATTTCAGCAAAGAATGATGACAACAATGGACAGTTATAAAAAGGCATACAGATTATTTTATTTTTTTACAAATAAGATACAATACAACTTTACAATACAACTTTATTTATAAAGCACTTTAAAACAACACCGTTGGCCAAAGTGCTGTACATTAATACATACAAGCATAAAAACTATGAACTCAACAAATACCATAAAGTAATGAACTACCAAATCATAAAGCAGCAAACAGTAACAACAATAAAACAAATAACATAAAACAGTAAAGCCAACATTTCAAGCTGCGTTAAAAGCCAACGAGGAAAAAAAGAGTCTTCAGAGCAGATTTAAAAACAGGAAGTGAGTCATCTTGTCTGACGTGCAGAGGCAGCTCGTTCCACAGTTCAGGGGCAGCGACTGAGAACGCTCGGTCACCTCTCAGCCTCCTGTTGGACTTTGGGACGGCCAACAGCAGCTGATCAGCTGATCTGAGAGAGCGTGAGGGATTGTACGGCTGGAGAAGGTCGGACAGATACTGTGGGGCGAGACCATGAAGACATTTGAATACAAACAAAAGAAGCTTAAAATTAATCCGGAAACAAACTGGGAGCCAGTGTAGTGATTTTAGGACAGGGGTGATGTGCTCTCGGTTTCTGGTGCCAGTTAAAAGACGAGCAGCAGCGTTCTGAACCAGCTAAAGTCAAGTCAGTAACGACTGGCTCAGACCCACATAAAGTGGATTACAGTAGTCCAGACGAGTTGTGATGAAAGCATGGATTAAAATCTCAACATTATGTTGTGACAGGAATGGTTTCACCTTGGCCAGTTGTCTCAGGAGATAAAAGCTGGACTTGACCACAGATTTAATCTGAGCATCCAGTTTAAAATCACTGTCCAGCCTCACACCCAGGTTGGTTGCTGTCTCAGTCAGATGTTTGGTTAGAGGACCCAGATCAACATGGACTTTAGAACCATCACTGGGCTTAAACAACGAGACCTCTGTCTTTTTCTCATTAAAGTGTAAAAAGTTCTGTGACATCAATGCTCTGACTTCCACCATACATTCCAGGAGTTGGTTCAAGGCGTACTGTTTATCTTGTTTCAAAGGAACATAGATTTGGTTGTCATCGGCGTAAAAATGAAAAGAAATACCTTGTTCCGGAGAATATATCCCAGAGGTAGTAAATAAAGGGAAAATAGAAGGGGGCCAGGCCAAGTACAGATCCCTGAGGTACTCCACATGTGAGAGATGCTACAGAGGACTCCCCAGAACCAAAGCACACACAAAAGCTTCTCTCAGTTAAATAGGATCTAAACCACTGTAGAGCAGGACCCTGAATGCCCACCCATTTCTCCACACGAGACAGGAGGATCTGATGGTCCACTGTGTTGAAGGCAGCAGTTAGGTCCAGCAGCATCAAAACTACACAGTGACCAGAGTCTGTGGCTAAGAGAATGTCATTAAAAACTTTCAACAGTGCCGACTCAGTACCGTGGTGAGTTTTAAAACCGGATTGAAACAGTTCAAGAAGGGGGCTGGAGTTGGTATTTACATCAGAGATTCTCTAGTTTGTAGTCTTGTGTCTGCTAAAATAATTCCAAACCAGTTTGATGCCTTAGCTGTAAACATCACTTTGAATGGTGGCCAGATCTTATCTGTAGTGGGTTATTATCGTCCCCCTTCAGCAACTCCTGAGGCTCTGTCCTCCCTGATGGAATTCCTTGGTAATTTAAAATTAAAAGAGTTTTTTTTGGCAGGAGATTTCAACATTGACTGGGATAAGTCGACCCCCCTCTGTGATAAATTCAAGGAATGTTGCCTGTCATTCAATATAACCCAAATGATTGACTCTCCCACTAGACCAAACAAAAACTATTCTGAAAAATCTTCTTTTTTCTCTCTCTCTCTGGACCTCAACAAACTCTTATCTGGACCTTTGTGGTTCTACCTGGTTCCGACAAATATCGCCGGGTGGTATTTCGCTGGTTTTCAGCTGGACTGGCCCTCGTGGTGTCTCCATAGGTGTGGGGGAAGTGTACCTGTGACCCTCGAATTGGACCAGAACCGAACCGAGGTGGCTGTGGGGAAATTCGTCTTCTACAGAGCCGGTCTCAGCTTCAGTGAGCAGCCCGTTACTTTTACTGAAAGACGATCCACCTCCGTGGAGTTGTTGTGTTCACCTGGAGGAGACGCTCCGGTGCTTTGAAGCGCCGCCGGACCGGAGCAGAACCGCGCCGCCGGGCTGCTGGACCAGAGCAGAACCGCGCCGCCGGGCTGCCGGACCGGAGCAGAACCGCGCTGCCAGACTGGGCTGCCGGACCGGAGCAAAACCGGGCCAGGGATATCTTCAGCCTCTTCGTCTCTCGTGCTTGGAACGCCGGAGCCGAACTGGAGCAGAACCGGACCGGACCAGTTGCCGACTTCAGCCTCAGCCTCTCCGGTCAGTCTCGTTTTTCACCGGGGGTGCCCCATGCTGTTGGGTGCTGAGAAGCGGAGGAGCAGCGTGGAGGAGCAGGGCTGCGTGGTGCTCGAGTGAGTTTGTATCGGAGTTGCTGCAGGCCTCCATCCAAACTCACCTGGATAATAATTAATTTTATTCCGGATCACGCTGTTGGCCCCTGTTGACCTGAAACGAGCTAGGACCATGTCTTTCACTTCAGGAGGATTTTCTGGCAGCTCGCTCTGCTATTTGCTGCGAATTATCTGTTTCTGTTTCGGCCTGTTGATTCTGGACCCAGCTTCTGTTTCCCATGGGAGCATCCATCCATCCATCCATCCTTCTTCACAGGGGGGCCGGAGCCCCCCTCAGCCCAACTCAAACTGCAGTTGGCCCAACTCGTCGGGTTTGTTTGCCCATTTGAACTGTGACATTTTATGGTCTGAAACTTTTCTGCATCATTCATATTACTGTCACTATTTTCAGTTCTCAGATTATCTGGAGTCACTGAATCTTGTTAATACACCTGAATCTGTCCATCACTGCAACTTTCACTGTTTTTAGGTTCTGAATGATCACGTCTTCATTAATGTTTCTAATGGTTCAATTATGGGGGCTAATTGCCACACTGTTAACTCTTGTAATTACACATCAGTCACAAAAAACTCAAGAAAATGTCTGATAATAATGTTGTTACTGCTCTCAGGGATTCAGCCCAACCCTGGACCCCCGACTAATTACAGCACACCAAATGACTTTAAAAATGCCTCTGGGCTTCATTTTCTGCATGTAAATGCTCGTAGCCTTCTGAAAAAACTTGATGCTGTGAAAATCCTGGTCAGTTCTTCTGGGGCTGATGTTATCTTTATTTCTGAATCCTGGCTCAACAAATCTGTAATGAATAATGACGTGGCAATCAATGGATTTAACATCTACCGCTGTGATCGTCAAAAAAGGGGGGGTGGAGTCATTATTTGTGTCTTCCAAAACAATTCCAAACCAGTTTGAAGCCTTATCTGTAAACATCACCTTGAATGGAGGCCAGGTTTTAACTGTAGTCTGCTGCTATCGTCCACCATCAGCTTCACCTGAGGCAATAAATGCCATGAAGGAATTCCTTGGTAATTTAAAATTCAAAGAGGTCTTTTTAGCTGGAGATCTTAACATTGATTGGTGTAAGTCGACCCCCCTCTGTGACAAATTCAAGGAATGTTGCTTGTCCTTTAATTTAACCCAACTGATCGACTCCCCCACCAGATTAAATAAAAGCCACCCTGACAATTCCTCCATCTTAGACCTGTTTCTAACTAATATGCCTCACAAATTCCCTGGTACAGGTGTATTCGCTGATCTTTTGAGTGATCATTATGTGACAGCGGCTTTAAGAAATAGTAAACTTCCACCTTCTAAACCCAGATTAATTAAAAAAAGGGATCTGAAACATTTCTGTGAACAGTCATTCCTCTGGGATCTGTCTCACTTTGACTGGCATCGTATTCTGTTAACTGATGACGTGAACTCTGCTTGGAACTATTTCCATAATAATTTCATTTATTTCCTGAACTTACATGCTCCTTTTCGTCAGTTCAGAATAAAAGGAGAGACAGCCCCTGGTTTACTCCAGAGCTAGCTGACCTCCTGCACAGGAGAGATCATCTTTGGGCTGCAGCGAGAAAATCTGGCTCAGACACTGACTGGTTGAGTTTTCGACAGATGAGGAATAAATGCACAACTGCTGTCAAAGCAGCAAAACGCAACTATTTCTTATCTCAGACTTCCAAAAATCTAAATGACCCTAACAAATTCTGGAAAACAATTAAATCTCTCTCAGGCACCCCCCAATCATCTGACCTCCCATCACAACTTCTCGTTAATTCTGTTCCTGTGTCAAATAAGCACGAGATCCTGAACTGTTTCAACAAACATTTTGTTGCTTCTGGTTCTTTATTTGACACAGTTACTAACAAAAAATCAGCCACTTCACTTAATAACCAAACTTCTACAAATCAAATCCCTCCTACAAGTCAATCCTCAGTTAATCACACCTTCTCTTTTTCTCCATTCTCAGTCAGTGAGGTTAATAAACTGTTAAAAGATCTTGATCCTAAAAAATCTGCAGGTCCAGATGAACTTCCACCTTATTTCTTAAGGCTGGCTGCTCACATCATCACAGTCCCTGTGACCCACATCTTCAATCTCTCCATAAGACAAAACTCCATCCCAGACACTTGGAAAACAGCCTTTGTTCTTCTTTGCTGAAGGGAGGAGACCCCACCTCACTGAACAACTATGGACCAATCTCTAAACTCTGTATTTTAGCCAAGGTTCTAGAAAAACTGATAAACTCTCAAATCAAAAATTACCTGGACTCATTTAACATCTTACCTCCACATCAATCTGGTTTCAGGAAACAACACAGCACAACCACTGCTTCACTGAAGGTTCTTAATGACGTTGTTGAAGCACTGGATGCTAAGGATTATTGTGCTGCACTTTTCTTAGACCTGTCTAAAGCTTTTGATACTGTGGATCAGGACATCTTGTGTCATAAACTCTCAGAAATTGGTTTCTCAGAACACACCATTGGTTGGTTCTCTAACTATCTTTCAGACCGGAGGCAATGTGTTCAACATAATGGTACTTCCTCCAGTTATTTAACATTCAACAATGGTGTACCACAAGGCTCAGTCTTAGGACCCACCCTCTTTACAATCTACATACATAATGTAGGCAAAAACATCCCTAATGCATCCATACATTTCTATGCTGACGACACAGTTGTTTATTGTCGAGCTAAAACAGCTGATAAGGCTTTCCAGCTTTTGAAATCTGCATTTAACTACATCCAGACTGATTTGTTCCGCCTCAAACTTGTCCTAAATGCCGAAAAAACCAAAGGGATGCTTTTTTCAAATAGGAAGTTGGTCCCAGCAGTTCTTCCTCCGATTTTATCCTCAAATGGTGTCCCCATTGAGTTTGTTGATTCCTATAAATATTTGGGTATCTTGGTCGACTCACATCTCTCTTTTAAGCTCCATGTGGAAAACTTGGTAAAGAAACTGAAAGTTAAACTGGGTTTCTTTTTCAGAAACAAATCCTGTCTAACCCTGAATGCTAGAAAACGCCTTGTATCTGTGACTTTCCTTCCCTCAATTGATTTTGGTGATATTATTTACATGAACGCTCCTACAAGAACCCTGCAGATGTTGGATGCTGCAGATGTTGGATGCTGTCTATCATGGTGCACTAAGATTCATAACTGGCTGTGATTATCGTACCCACCACTGCACCCTGTATTCATTGGTTAACTGGACATCATTAACTTCACGCAGACTCTCTCACTGGTACATTTTCATCATTAAATCACTTCCTGGTCTGCTGCCTTCATACATCTCCTCCTACATGTCTCTGTGTGAGTGCAGCTACGGAGTGCGCTCTCAGGACATTATTACCTGCAGTGTTCCCTCAGTGAGGACTGAACTAGGCAAAAGGGCCTTCTCCTACTCCGCTCCTGTTTCCTGGAATATCTTACAAAAAGATTTGAAGCTCTCGACCTTGACCTCTCTAAGTGGCTTTAAGAATCTGTTGGACTCCTGGCAGGGTCCAATGCAGACATGTTCCTGTTTTTAGTTTTCTACATTTGTCTTGGAATCTAGCTGTTTTTTGTTTTGTTACCTTTT
>NC_056513.1:40346059-40346882 GCF_014905685.2 Nematolebias whitei
AAAAAAAAAAAAAAAAAAACTGTAGTATGAGTTTTTATAACTGCTTATTGTTGTTGCTGTTGTCCATTGTTATCATCTTTCTTTGATGAAATCAGGTCTCTCTTGTAAATGAGTCCTCGAGGCTCAATGGGATTTACCATCTAAATAAAGGTAAATTATTTTACCTTTTAAAATTATATTTGCACCATTAAAAGAGTACATGTCTGGTGCTTCAATTCTCCCTGGGTTGTTTGGATCTTTTGATCAGGGTTCCTGGTTGCGATGGCTGGCCCTTTGGCTGGGGTGGCTGCCGGGTTCCGGTAGGGGGTCGGCTGTGGTTGTTTGTGGTATGGTATATAGTTTATTCATTTAAAAAAAGTACAAAACAATTCCATAACAATATAAAAAAAGATACAAGAGATTTAAAATGAAAGGCAGCAGAAAGAAGAAAAAATCTTATTATATCTGCCCCTTTTTTCAAACAATTATTTCAGACATAATAATCTTCAAGTAACAGAACAAAATGAATAGCTTTCTAATTTTTCTAATTCTAATACAAAACACACACTAAGCTACTTCATATATACTTTTTTAACAATCCAGTTTTGATCTTTTTCTTAAATGTTCACATTGACTTGGCATTTTTAACATCACTCTCTAGAACATTCCACAATCCAACTCCTTGGATTGAGGTAGACCTTCCCTTCAGACTAGTTCTGAATTTTGGTTTGACAAATATCTCTATCCCCTTAAGATTGTAACAACTTTGTCTTTTAACAAAATTTCTTTGGATATTTAATGGTAATGTGTTATTTTGAGCCCTATACATAACTGATAAAATACT
>NC_056513.1:40346982-40354443 GCF_014905685.2 Nematolebias whitei
TTCAAACAACCACTCAGGTCTTCCCCTTGGACCAACACTAACCTGTCGTCCCTCTTTCCAGGAGTGCTGAGTTCCAGCGTGTGAAACATTCACTGTACATAACAAACACTGTTCTTTTGTATTTCCCCTGTGTCTGCCTCGTTCTGGGTCTCAAACTATCTGGGTTCCCCGCGTAATCGTAACAGAAATGCTCCAGCCAAAAAAGACCCAGAATGAGACCAAGAGCGAGCAGACAACCCCCGGTTCCACGGAGGAACGGATCGACAAAGTTCTTTATCAAGTGCTGACTCACAAAACCACGGTCCAGTCCAACCTTCAGGAGCTCGGAGGTATGATTTATTCCATTAAACGTCAGCTGCAAGCTTCTGCCTCTTCAGCTCCAGTCGTTCCGCCAGCCCCCGTGGCTCCTGGTCCCACTCCTCCTGTTCAACAAATATTCGTTAAACCTTCTGAGTTCTTCACCGGAGACCCTTGTCATGTTCGGCCATCAGGAATGTTTGAACCCACGTGCAGGAGGATGACGATGACGCTCGAGGAATAAATAAAAATATATTTATTTAAACAAAACAAAATCAAAACGCTGACAGGGCAGCTACTCATAAATTAATCGGATGGACGGAACGGAAGGCTGAACACAACACCATAGAAGGACAATCCCGAGACAAAGACAAGACACCAGTGAACTGAATATATACACACACACTGATTAGGACAATGACAGACACCTGCAGTGATTAACATAGACACAGGTGAGACAGGGACACAAGGGAAAACACTGAGTGCTGGAAACATGAGGAAACAGACCAAACCCCCACAGTACCCCCCACTCAAGGGATAGCTCCAGACATCCCAAGGACAAGCTACATCCAACTTGGGTGGGAGGAGGGACAAACCAAGACAGAGAAACACATAGGACCAGAAGAACAAAAAACCGACAGGAAAACCTGGGTAGCTAAACACAAAACCAAATCCAGGAACCCCAACCACAGTCAAGGTGGACGGTCAGGAGACCATCCAGGGCAGGACCAGTATTCAAGGGGACGGCCAGGAAACCATCCACCCCCAGGCCAGCGCTCCGGTGGACGGCCAGGGGACCGTCCATCTCTGGGTAGTACAGGCGTCCATCTAAGCCCTCCTAGACTCAAGCAGGTGAGGACCTCAGACAGACCAGGGGGCGGACCAGGGGTTGAAGCAGGGATGAAGACCTCTGCAGACGGGCCGGGCACGAAGACCTCTGCAGACGGGCCGGGCACGAAGACCTCTGCAGACGGGCCGGGGGCATGGACCTCAGGTGAGCCCTGAGCGTGGACCACAGCCGAAGACGACTCGGGAGCGTGGACCTCAGGTGAGCCAGGAGCGAGGACCACAGCCGAAGACAACTCGGGAGCATGGACCTCAGGTGAGCCAAGAACGTGGACCTCAGCCGAAGACGACTCTGGAGCTTGGACCTCAGGTGAGCCAAGAGCGAGGACCTCAGCCGAAGATGACTCGGGAGCGTGGACCTCAGGTGAGCCAGGAGCGAGCACCACAGCCGAAGACAACTCGGGAGCGTGGACCTCAGGTGAGCCAGGAGCGAGGACCACAGCCGAAGACGACTCGGGAGCATGGACCTCAGGTGAGCCAGGAGCGAGGACCACAGCCGAAGACCACTAGGGAGCATGGACCTCAGGTGAGCCAGGAGCGTGGACCTCAGCCGAAGATGACTCGGGAGCTTGGACCTCAGGTGAGCCAAGAGCGAGGACCTCAGCCGAAGATGGCTCGGGAGCGTGGACCTCAGGTGAGCCAGGAGCGAGGCCCTCAGCCAAAGGGCCAGAAGCGAGGACATCGAGAGACGAGCCGTGAACCAGATCTTTAGCAGGAGAGTCGGGTACCAGGACTACAGTTGGAGAACCAGGAACGGGAACCAGAGACGGGGCTGCAGCTGGAGAACCAGAGACCAGAGACGGGGTTTCAGCAGCAGGTGATGGATCCGGAGCTGCAGCTGGAGAACCAGGAACCAGAGACGGAGCTGCAGCTGGAGAACCAGGAACGGAGACCAGAGATGGGGCTGCAGCTGGAGAACCAGAGACCAGAGACGGGGCTGCAGCTGGAGAACCAGAGACCAGAGACGGGGCTGCAGCTGGAGAACCAGAGACCAGAGACGGGGCTGCAGCTGGAGAACCAGAGACTAGAGACGGGGCTGCAGCAGCAGGTGATGGATCCGGAACTGCAGCCGGAGGACCAGGAACCAGAGACGGAGCTGCAGCTGGAGAGTCAGGAACAGAAGACAGAGCTGTAGCAGGTGGTGGAGGAGTCTGGGCTGCAGCAGGTGGTGGAGAAGCCATGAACCCCTCAGGAGGACTGGAATGAGGAGTATCCACCTGGGTCTCCTCGCAGTGGGGCAGAAGCGGAGCCAGATACGTTGCCACTATGGAAGCCTGCCACCGTTCTAGCTCCTCCAGCGAGGGAGGGCTGTACTGCTCCTCTGAGGGACACAGGTACCTCCCCCCCAGCGAAATTTTCTGCCGTTCCTCCGGCGACTGAGGGCTGGGCTTCTCCTCCCTCCGCGAAGCTCTCCCCTTCTTGCGCTGGGTTCGGGGAGGACCAGCGGTTTGTCCCCCTCTCTCCGATGATTGCTCGGCCCCGCCAGGTGGAGAGCGAGGAGGAGGTGGACAGCGGGGTACAGTGGCGTGGTGAGGTGGAGAGGGACGGAGAGGCTGTGAGAACCCAGGTTTAATGGCCAGGCGGGTCCCCCAAAATGGATTCCTCCTCTCCTCCCTTTCTCTGTCTTTCTGGGCAGTCTTCTCTGCCTCACGGGCCAAAAACTCGAACAAAGTAATCATCCTCCCGCTGGGTTCAGTATGGTCTCGGGATTCTGTCATGTTCGGCCGTCAGGAATGTTTGAACCCACGTGCAGGAGGATGACGATGACGCTCGAGGAATAAATAAAAATATATTTATTTAAACAAAACAAAATCAAAACGTTGACAGGGCAGCTACTCACAAATTAATCGGATGGACGGAACGGAAGGCTGAACACAACACCATAGAAGGACAATCCCGAGACAAAGACAAGACACCAGTGAACTGAATATATACACTTACACTGATTAGGACAATGACAGACACCTGCAGTGATTAACATAGACACAGGTGAGACAGGGACACAAGGGAAACGCTGAGCGCTGGGAACATGAGGAAACAGACCAAACCCCCACAACCCTGACCAATGTGGCGGCTTCTTGCTGCAGTGCAGACTCGCCTTCGAGGGGGCTCCCTCCCAGTTCTTCTTGGACGCGGCCAAGATCACCTTCTTCGTAAGCCAGCTCAAAGTTAACGCTCTCCGGTGGGCTCACTCGTTCCTTCTGAGCCATGATAATCCCCCTGCTTCCTATGAACTATTTCTAGGTGAGTTTCGTAGGATTTTTGATCGCCCCCTGCAGACGTCAAACGCCGCCAAGCATTTGCTGAATTTACGACAGGGCAGTCGTAATGCCTCGGAGTTCGCCCTGGAGTTTCGGATCCTTGCTGCCCAAACAGGATGGGACGAGCCCACCCTCCAAGGTATTTTCTTAAACGCACTATCTGATTTTTTCAAGGACCAGATGGCCACGCGAGACGAGCCCAAGACTTTCGACAAGTTAATAGACCTTGCCATCTCCATCGATGACCGTTTCCGGGAAAGGAGGAGCGAGGCAAACTACAATTCCCATCGACCCCCGACTTCCAGGTTTCCGACTTCTCCAGGTGAGCCCAAGTCTGCACGTTTGTACTACGTTTCCCAGAATCCTCCCACTTCCAGGTTCACGACCCCTCGCCATGAGTCCGCTTCGCCCAAGCAGTCCCCCTTGAACTACAACTCCCAGTTTTCCATGCTTCCTGGTTTCAACCAATCATCTTCTTTTCCTCCACGGGATCGCTCCCCCGAGCCCATGCAGGTGGGGCGCGCATGGCTGACTCCTGCAGAGAGACAGCGGCGTGTATCCGCCCGTCTCTGCATTTATTGTGGTAACCCCGGTCATTTTCTGCCCCAATGTCCGTTTCGGGGAAACGAGAACTTCCACCAGTAAAGCAAGAGTTACTGGTGGGAGCGTCTGCGTTAACCTCCCCATTCAAACTATTACTTCCCATGGTCATTCAGACACCTGACCATTGCTTTTCGTTTTCTGCTCTCATCGACTCGGGTGCTGAACAAAACCTGATCAGCGCCAATTTAGTTAAAGAACATTCTTTGCCCACTCGCGAGATTCCTTCTATTTCTGTCGCCAGCTTAACCGGAGATACTTTGACTCGTATAAACCTGAAGACTACCGAATTGCATGTCATAATCTTGGGAAATCCTCATGAAATGACTGATTTCTTCGTGTTTAATTCCCGTACGCCCCAAATAATTTTAGGTTTTCCCTGGCTCCGAAACCATAACCCAGTTATTAATTGGGAGCGCGGCTGCATTGACAAATGGAGCGACAAGTGTCTCAGTAACTGTCTTCGCTCCGCCATTAAAGAGTTCCCTCGGAACGCGCCTCCTCTAGAGAAGATCGACCTCACCTCTGATCCTGCTGAATACCGCAACCTGGCGGCCGTCTTTAGCAAGCAACGCGCCTTGTCTCTTCCTCCTCACCGTCCCTATGACTGCTCGATTGACCTATTACCTGGCGCCCCCTTGCCGTCAAGTAGACTTTATAATCTTTCTGGTCCCGAAAGGGAGTCTATGTCCGATTACATTAACAAATCCCTTGCCTCTGGTATTATTAGACCCTCGACCTCCCCTTTGGGAGCCGGTTTCTTCTTCGCTTCTAAAAAGGATAAAAATCTCAGGCCATGTATTGATTACCGCGGCTTAAACAACATAACTGTTAAAAATAAGTATCTGCTCCCCCTCATTGACTCACTGCAGGAACAGTTACAGTCGGCTTCTTGTTTTACTAAACTCGACCTAATAAATGCTTACCACCTCGTTCGTATTAAGGAGGGCGACGAGTGGAAAACAGCTTTTCGCACTCCTTTGGGTCATTTTGAGTATTTAGTTATGCCTTTTGTGTTGACCAATGACCCCGCAGTTTTTCAGGCACTCGTCAATGACGTCCTGCGTGACCTTATTGGTAATTTTGTTTTCGTTTATCTCGATGACATCCTTATTTTTTCCCGCGACCCCTCTCAACACACGGCTCACGTCCGCACGGTTCTTCAGCGGCAGTTATTCGTTAAGGCGGAGAAGTGTGAGTTTAATACCTCCACCGTCTCATTCTTAGGTTTTATTTTTGAGGGCGGACGTAATCGAACCGACCCCGAGAAAACCAGGGCGGTAGTCGACTGGCCGATCCCCGAGTCCAGGAAACAGTTACAACGTTTCCTGGGCTTAGCAAATTTCTACAGGCGATTTATAAAAAATTATAGTCGTGTCGCCGCCCCCCTGTCTCAGCTCACTTCCACCGCCCGAGCCTTTCACTGGACCCCAGAGGCCGAGGCCGCCTTTAAGAAACTCAAGTCTCTCTTTTCCTCCACGCCCATCCTCTGCCACCCAGACCCTACGCACCAGTTCATTCTAGAGGTGGACGCCTCCGACACTGGGGTAGGGGCGGTCCTTTCCCAGCGATCACCTTTGGACAATAAGGTTCATCCCTGCGCCTTCTTTTCTCGACGTCTCTCCCAAGCGAAACGCAATTACGATGTAGGCAACCGCGAGCTGTTGGCGGACAAGCTCGCATTGGAGGAATGGCGGCACTGGTTGGAAGGCACTGAGACCCCTTTTTTGATTTGGATGGACCATAAGAACTTGACCTATCTTAGGAACACCAAGCGTCTGACCCCCCGTCAGGCTCGTTGGTCGCTTTTCTTTAATCATTTCAATTTCGTCCTGACTTTTTGCCCAGGCTCAAAGAACGTTAAGCCTGATGCCCTGTCCAGGCAGTTTGCCCCTCCTGACTCGCCTGAGACCTCTAATAACATTGTTCCTCCCACCTGTATTGTCGGCTCCCTCTCATGGCCCATCACCGCTACCGTTCAGGAGGCCCTTCTCTCCGAACCCGATCCTGGTGGTGGTCCCCCGGTACCCTCTTTGTTCCTTCCAGCGTGCGGTCCCAAGTGCTCCAGTGGCTCCACTCTAACAAGCTTTCCTGCCACCCCGGAGTCAACCGCATGCTCGCCCTCACAAGAACTCATTTCTGGTGGCCCTCCATGTCCAGAAACATCAAGGACTTTGTTTCGGCCTGTCCTGTCTGTGCCAGAAACAAGTCTGGTACACAACCTCCGGGTAGCCCTCTGCTTCCCCTCCCGACCCCTAGTCGCCCTTGGTCCCACATCGCCCTCGACTTTGTGACCGGCCTTCCCCCATCTGATGGCAACACCACCATCCTCACGGTTGTTGACCTTTTCTCCAAGGCCGCTCACTTTGTCCCCCTCCCTAAGCTCCCCTCAGCCCTTGAAACCGCTCACCTTGTCACCCTCCATGTTTTCAGGCTCCATGGGATCCCTTCTGACATCGTCTCCGACCGAGGCCCGCAGTTCATCTCTCAGGTCTGGCACTCCTTTTGCAAGTCGCTCGGGGCGTCCGTTAGCCTTACCTCCAGCTACCATCCTCAGGCTAACGGACAAGCTGAGCGCTGCAATCAGGAGTTGGAGTCCACCCTACGTTGCCTGGTCGACTCCAACCCGTCATCCTGGAGCCAACACTTGGTTTGGGTGGAATACGCCCATAACTCTCTCCGTTCCTCTGCCACCGGTATGTCCCCCTTTGAAGCTTCTCTCGGCTACCTTTCTCCTCTGTTTCCCAGCTCTGAGTCCGACTGCTCGGTCCCATCCGTTCAGCATCACTTTCGGCGGTGTCGTCGTATCTGGCGCCAGGCCAAGGTGGCCCTCCTTAGGACCGCAGCCCAGGCTAAACGGTTCGCTGACCACCACCGTTCAGAGACACCCGCCTACCAGGTCAGCCAGCAGGTTTGGTTGTCCACCAGGGACATCAAACTGTGGGACACCCCCCCTAAACTGGCCCCCCGCTTCATTGGTCCCTTTCCCATTACCCACATTGTTAACCCCTCTGCAGTCCACCTCCAACTCCCCAGGGCCATGAGGATTCACCCGACCTTCCACGTCTCCCAGGTAAAGCCCGTTTCCCTCAGTCCCTTGTGTCCCCCTTCTGACCTCCCTCCACTGCCCCGCCTGATCGACAACCACCTTGCGTTCACCGTCCGATCCATCTTGGACGTGCGACGCAGGGGTTTCCAGTACCTGGTCGATTGGGAGGGGTACGGTCCTGAGGAGAGGTCATGGATCCCCAGGTCCTTCATCCTCGACCCCACCCTCATCTCCAGGTCTTTCAGAGACCACCCCGATAAGCGCCTCAAGTTGCCTGGAGGCGATTCTTGGGGGGGTACTGTAAGGGTCCCACTGCCTGCAGCCTGCCTTGCTGATGGCCGCTGATTAACAACACCTGGCAGCCATCAGCCTGATGAGCCTCTCCATCTACAAAAGGCTGCAGCCCAG
>NC_056513.1:40354543-40358792 GCF_014905685.2 Nematolebias whitei
TTGACTCCAGCCCAGGGGCCCCCATCCTGACTCCAGCCCAGGGGCCCAGATCCTCCTAAATCCGGCCCTGGACATGGGTAACTAGGGACAAAGTTTTGTCTATTCCCCCCCCCCCCGACGAGAAAAGGAAGAAGAGGGTAAATATAATGGATGGATGGATGGATGGATGGTATTTTATGTTGTGAGTGGGACGTGCAATGTTGCTGGGTGTCTGAATGGCTGCAGAGCACAGCTGAAACAGAGTTAACAAACAATGTTTAGACTACGTGTACTTCAGTGAATGGAAAATAGGTATGAAACTAGACCACAATGCATCAGAAAAATATTGACACATAAGTAACTGTAAAAAGATCAAGAGTGATTGTCATTTTTCTGACAACACAGATGTGAGGCTCAAATGGGAAATGCCTGCTGTTCCAGCATGAGAAACAAAGCAGGAATATCCAAAATGGTGAACACAGGAACCTTGCTTTGACGAGGATGAAGGTGGGCTGCTCTTGCCCATTGAAAAAGGTGAGCAGCACCAACAGAACTTATATCAGCTGTTTCTTACTGTTGTACTGTTTCTCGCACAAGCACAGAAAAACCACAGACTGCAGCTGCTGGTAGAGTGCAGTGATTTCATACCTCTGTGGGGAGGTCTCCCACAAACCTCCACTCTGAGACCTGGATTCAGAAACCTTCGGTAAACTCTCAGAGGAAACAAGCACTGTTGTTATGTACTTTGTACACAAACAGCTGAACCACAGAAGAAAAGTACGAGTTCACTCCAAAAACCCATCATGTAAACAGGCCTTAAAACTCATGTTAGCTCAGAGAGACAGGCATGCATATGGTGGTGATTTTGTTTGTTTTGTAAGTTAAAACAGGGCTTTTATATTTTAACAAGCGGCTTTGTGAAAATGAATCAAACATCAGTGCTTGACACTGCTAACATTGGTTAGCGTAGTAGCTGGTAGGCTAACTAGTTACCATGTGGCACACTGGGACTATAAGAGCTTCAACTACAAAAACACCTTCAAGATGTAATATTGTAGCAACTTAGTAAATGCTACCATGAAGACAGAAGACGTGTTTGACGAGGATTTGGGCAGTCTGGAAAGCTGATGGGAGTTTTCTGAGGGGATGAGATGAAAAGCTTTAGAAAAATCGGTCGATGGTGGTTAGAATTGTGGTCATTCCTTGTGAGGGGGGTAGTCCAGTGACAAAATTCAGAGTGATGTGACACCAGGGATGTTTGGGAATTTCCTGGGGTTGGAGGAATCTCGCGGGAGGTTTGTGAGATGATTTATTGTGAGTACAGACATGACAGGCTAGAACATATTCCTTCACATTCTTATGCATGGATGGTCACCAAAATCAACGAGAGATGAGTGAAATGGTTCTACTGATACCAGGGTGCGCAGAAAATTTGGCTGAATGGAACCAATGGATGAGGCAGGAACGGACTGAGGATGGAGCGCAAGTTCTGTTAGGTGGACCGTTGCCAGGGTCTGGATCAGTCTGGAGAGCTTGATTTTTCAATCAACCTTTATTTCTACAGGCAAATCTCATTGAGCCTCGAGGACTCATTTACAAGAGAGACCTGATTTCAACAAAGAATGATGACAACAATGGACAACAGTAACAACAATAGACAGTCATAAAAAGGCATACAGATTTCATTTATTTATTTTTTTTTACAAATAAGATGGCAAAAAAGTAACAAACAGCTAGATTATAAGGCAAATGTAGAAAACTAAAAACAGGAACATGTCTGCATTGGTCCTTGCCAGGAGTCCAACAATGTATGATTGATATTGATGTACCAAATCCTTGATCTCCCAGGAGAGAGCTGACAGTGCAGCTTGGAGGCAGAATGGGTGCAGAGGTCCTTTCAGAGCTGTCAGATGAAAACTGGTGGGAGAGAGCATCGGGCTTGCTGTTCTTGGAGCCTGGGTGAAAAGAGATGGAAAGGTTAAAGCGTGAAAAGAACAAATACCAACGGGACTGACGGTAGTTATGACATTTGGCAGATTGCAAATATGAAAGGTTCTTATGATCTGCCCAAACCAGCACGGGATGTTCTGCACCCTCCAGCCAGTGCCACCACTCCTCTAATGCTAGTTTGATAGCTAGGAGTTTGCGGTCACCCACGTCATTATTCCTCTCAGCGGGGAAAGTCTGCGGGAGAAAAAGGCACAAAGGTGGAGAGAACGGACAAAATTGGAGCTAACTTGTACAGGAAATGACAAGACAACGAAGACATTACATATCAACTTGTTCTTCCAACAAAATTTCGTCCGGCTGTTCTGAAGAGTCTCCATGATGACATGGGTCATATGGGGATTGAACACACTTTAGATCTGGTTCACACCAGATTTTATTGGCCCAAGATGGCTATCGATGTTGAGGATAAGATCAAGACATGCGGTCGCTGTGTGCAACGAAAAGCTTTTCCTGAATGAGCTGCTCCACTGCTCAATATCAGAACATCACAACCTCTTGAACTGATATACATGGATTTCCTGAGCTTGGAACCTGACACACGCAATACTCAAGACCTCCTTGTATTGACTGATCACTTCACCAAGTTTGCTGTAGCCATTCCAACGCCAAAACCAAAAAGCAAGGACCATAGCAAAATGTTTATGGGAGAATTTCATTGTTTATTATGGAATTCCTGAACGCTCGCATACAGACCAAGGTCAAGATTTTAAGTCAAAACTGATGGAGTTGTGTGAGGTTGCTGGTATTCACAAGTGTTGGACAACACCATGTCATCCAACAGGAAATCTAATGGAGAGATTCAATTGGACTTTGTTGGGTTTGCTGGGAACTTTGGAAGATAAGCAAAAATCCAAATGGAAAGACTTTGTGAAGCCATTAGTTCATGCATACAACGGCACAAGAAATGAAGTAACGGGTTTCACCCCATATGAGCTGATGTTTAGTAGAACACCACGTCTTCCAGTGGATTTAGCTTTTAACCTACCCTTGCGTGAACCTCAGTATAAGACTCATTCTCAGTACGTGCAAGGACTTAAGACACGTCTGGAAAAGATCTTCAAGACTGCTTCAAAGAATGCTCTGAAAAGAGCTGAACAGAACAAAACACGATTTAATAAGAGAATCATTCCATCAGTGTTGGAAGTAGGAGACAGAGTGCTTGTGAAAAATGTGCGTCCCAGTGGAAAGCACAAGCTTGCAGATAAATGGGAGCAGGATATCGATGTTGTGGTAAAAAAGGCTAGTGAACTTCAAGTTTACACAGTGAAGCCAGAGAACAGAGATACAGACGGCCTCCAAAAACGACAGTAGTCGCCACCCCAAACATACAGTCTCATGCATTTAAGTTAGAAGTGCATTTACTATGCAACTTTAGGCAAATAAGCAGTCATTAGAGACCGACCAAACACAGCTTCTCCAGCAGCTTCTCCAGCAGCTTCTTCTCCTCACACTCTTGATTAGCCTAAAGCCACAGCAGCTTGTAACATAACTTCTTCACTGTCACATGACCAAGGGTGCGTTCAAGTAACCGGGAGAGTGGGAAAATACTTTTTATTTTATTTTTTTTAAATCTGGGTTACACCAGGAACCAGGACGAGGTGATGCAGTGATGACGTCATGAGATTCTTTATAAATTAAATTGTTTCAAATAGGGGAAAAAATTCAAACCAACATTCCTAGTATCGCCTCTGGTTCTGTGTCAGATGAGACAACTTTAAAAATGTTACTATAACCTGATTTATGTTTGGACTGTTTTTGTCTTGTTTATCTCTATGAATTGTCAAAATTAATAGCTTCATCCAAACCATCCACGTTTGCTAGATCCCATCCCAATCAGGCTATTTAAAGAGGTATTTTCCTGAATTAATAACCATATCTTGGATCTGCTTAATTTGTCTCTAATAAATGGTTATGTAACACAGAGCTTTAAGATTGCTGTAATTAAACCTTTACTTATGAAACATAACCTTGATTCAGGAATCCTAGCCAGTTATAGACCTATATCTTATCTAACTTTCATCAAAAAAATTCTAGAGAATATGGTTGCTGGTCAGTTGCGTGATCATCTGCAAAGAAATACCATACCATACCATTTTATTTATAAAGTACTTAAAACAGCTACAAGGCCAACCAAAGTGCTGTACAGACAGAACAACAGGTAACACACAAAGCAACATAGAAAATGAGGTAAATCAGAATATAGACCAAAAAATGATGCAGATAATGACGACAAACCAGTGTGGAGCATACAGGATCAAAC
>NC_056513.1:40358892-40364347 GCF_014905685.2 Nematolebias whitei
TCTTTGTTGTCGGGTCTGGTGCTCCTCATGTTCTTCTTGAGAAGACCTCATAGATTCTCAGTGGGGTTTACGTCCGGTGAGTTGGCTGGCCAGTCAGGCACTGTGGCATCAAACCGGGTTTTAGTGCTTCTGGCAGCATGAGCAGGGGCCAGGTCCTGCTGGAAGATGAACTCTGCATCTCCATACAGATCCTCAGCAGAAGGAATCATGAAGTCCTCTAAAACATTCTGGTAGACTGTTGCTGTGACCTTGGATTTAAGAAAGCAGAGTTTACCAACACCTGCACCGGACATTGCACCTCAAATCATGACTGACTGTGGATATTTCACACTGGACCTCAACCAGTATGGGTTCTGTTCCTCACCCTTCTTCCTCAAAACCCTTGGACATTGATTTCTGAATGAAACGCACACTTTACTTTCATCTGAAAAGAGGACCTTGGACCACTGCCCAACGATCCAGCCCTTCTTCTCCTTGACCCAGTTGAGATGTTTCCTATGTTGACTCAGGTTCAGAAGTGGCTTGGCCCGAGGAACCCGACAGTTGTAGTCCATCTCCTGGATGAGTCTGAATGTGGTGGTTTTTGAAGCTGTGACTCCCGCCTCATTCCACTCTTTCTGGATCTCTGACAGATTCTGGATCTTCTCTGTTTGATAATCCACTGAAGCCCACGGTCATCTCTGTTGCTGGTGCATCTTCTCCTGCCACATGTTGTCCTTCCACTAGACTTTCCATTGATGTGCTTGGACACAGCACTCTGTGAACAGCCAGCCTCCTTAGCTATGAACTTTGTGTCTTACCCATCCTATGGAGGACATCAATGATGGTCTTCTGGTCAGTTGTTATGTCTGCAGTCTTCCCCATATTGAACCGAACTGAGACAATTGAACCGAACTGAGACAATTGAACCAAACTGAATCAGATTAATGACACCTGGAGAAACCTGTGCAGGTGCTTTGAGTTTAGTAGATGATTAGTGTCACACTCAGTTTAAAACATTCATGCTCTGCAACATTTGGACTGATGTCTCCACAGTTTTCTAATTGTTTGAAATCCTGTTTTCGTGGGTTTCATGAGCTGGAAGACCCAATTATGTAAAAATAAACAAATAAATACTTGAAATAGTTTAAATTGTGTGCCCTGAATCTATCATCTATTAAAGATTAACTTTTTAAATGGAATTATGAAAGTTAAACAACTTTTCCATGATATTCTAATTTTTTGGAAATGGTCTGTATATTAAGGCATTTTAAACCCTTCCCACACCCTTGCAATATTCTAAACAATGTTTCTAAATGCTCTAAGAGACAGAATGTCATGATTTCAGCTCCTTGCCTTCGCTGCTCTCAGCCACCTGCAAGCGTTCTTGGCCACGCCCACTTCTCCACGCTGCACGGTGAACAGCTGATCAGCTGCAGCAGGAAGTTTATCCTGTAGTGTGGGCAGGAGGTGCTAAATGATTTAAAATAATTTATTTAAAATAAAAATTCCATGTAGATCGTCCATCAATCAGCCAATTGTGTGTTATATCCAATCTTATTTTTAAAAACCGTGATAGAACGAGTCCATGATAAACAAACTGCCAAGTAGTGAGGGACTACTATGTACTATAAAGGAAGTTCTTCTTCTGTGGTGTTTTATGTGGGACTGCAGCCTCTCTGTTGCATCACCGCCTCCTTGAGATTGAACCTCATGCCTACATTTCCTTAAAGGAAGTTTCACTGGCATGAAACGTAAATCTGTCAGTCTACGGTCGTTTACTCCGTGGCTTTCTCAAGGACCCGGATGTGTGACAGCAAAACAAAAGTTTGGAATTGAAATTGAATTATAGAACAGAAAATTAAAGTAGTCAAACTGAATTTTCATCCATCCATCCATTTTCTTCCTTTTATCTGGGGTCAGGTCACAGGGGTAGCAGCCTAAGTAGGGAGGCCCAGACTTCCCTCTCTCCAGCCACTTGGTCCAGCTCCTCCGGGGGAATCCCAAGGTGTTCCCAGTCCAGCCAAGAAACATAGTCCCTCCAGCGTATCCTGGGTCTTCCTCTGGGTCTCCTCCCGGTGGGACGTGTCCGGAACACCTCACCAGGGAGGCGTCCAGGAGGCATCCTAACCAGATGCCCAAGCCACCTCAACTGGCTCCTCTCGACGTGGAGAAGCAGCGGCTCTACTCTGAGTCCCTCCCGGATGATCGAGCTTCTCACCCTGTCTCTAAGGGAGAGCCCAGACACCCTGCGGAGAAAACTCATTTCGGCCGCTTGTATCCGAGATCTCGTTCTTTCGGTCACAACCCAAAGCTCGTGACCATAGATGAGGGTAGGAACGTAGATCGATCGGTAAATTGAGAGCTTCGCCTTTTGACTCAGCTCTCTCTTCACCACGACAGACCGGTACAGCGCCCGCTTCACTGCAGACGCTGCACCTATCTGCCTATCGATCTCACGCTCCATTTTTCCCTCATTCGTGAACAAGACCCCAAGATACATGAACTCCTCCACTTGGGGCAGGACCTCCTCCCTGACCCGGAGAGGGCACTCTACCCTTTTCCGGCTCAAGAAAATGGCCTCAGAATTGGATGAACTGATCTTCATCCCGGCCGTGTCGCATTTGGCTGCGAACCGCTCCAGCGAAAGCTGTAGATCACGATCTGATGAAGCCAATAAGACCACATCATCTGCAAAAAGCAGAGATGCAATCCTAAGGCCACCAAAACGGATCCCCTCAACACCTTGGCTGCACCTAGAAATTCTGTCCATAAAAGTTATGAACAGAATCGGTGACAAAGGGCAACCTTGGCGGAGTGCAACTCTCAATGGGAACAAGCCCGACTTACTGCTGGCAATGTGGACCAGGCTCTGACACCGGTCATACAGGGACCTAACAGTCCATATCAGAGGGCCCGGTACCCCATATTCCCAGAGTACCCCCCACAGGCTTCCCCGAGGGACGCGGTTGAACGCCTTCTCCAAGTCCATAAAGCACATGTAGACCGTTTGGGCAAACTCCCACGCACCCTCCAGGACCCTGCTGAGAGTGTAGAGCTGGTCCAGTGTTCCACGACCAGGACAAACACCGCACTGCTCCTCCTGAATCCGAGGTTCGACTATCCAACGGACCCTGCTCTCCAGAATTGAACTGAATTTTCAATAAAACGAAATAGTTTCAAACTCAGTTTCAATTTAGTTCATTTTGTAACCAGTGGATTTAATGTCAAATTACGTGACTCCAGATTCAGTCTGAGCGATTCAAATTCAGTTTCTGATGGCACAAGTTTCTGCTCGTATAAATACCCACAAGATCAGTGTAGTGAAAGGTTGAGGTGGTAGAAACTTGGACGATAAAGCATCTAGTTGAACGTGCCAATAATCTGGTATTTATTCTCTTTGTGGTTAAATAAAGAGGACACACTTTTTTTCAATTAAACCAATCAAAACGTACTCCCATTAAGAGGTGTTAAGAACGCTAACTCATAATTTCTGAATGAACTGAACTGAAGGTGAATGGAGCCTGTCCTGTTTCAGGATGAACCGCGGTGACTTTGAGGGCTGTTGATGAATGAACTCATGAGGAAGGAAACTAGTTTGTGCATATTGAGATTACAATAAACAGGGAGGAGTTGGAGAGCGGACTGTCAGACGCAGCACAGCAGAGTGAAGAAAACTCGCCATCATCTGTCAGAACGCTTCGTAAATTTGTCCACAGGCGCCACCAGTCGGCCCCGGGATCATATACCTCGAACGAGCCTTTGACGGCTCGGAGCGACACTATTTACTGTTTGAAGCCGTTTGGGAACCGTTTCAGCATGTTTTACACACACGCCAACAATTACCTCGGTGGTCCAAAGACAGGCATTATGCTTCACGTCTTTTAAGCTTCATGAAACGATGAAGCTGAATCAAAGCCGTTTATCTTTTCTTTTTTTTAAAGCTTGCTAATGTTCTTTCATGTAAAACTTGTTTATCGCTCAGTTTGCTATTTGTTGTTCATCTGATACTTTGGTGCAGAAATCAAGCAGAGCATTAAAAAATAATTGTTAATTGAAAAAATCTTGTGAGAAGAACTGAACATTTGATCAGGAATTTTATTGAGTGTAAGAGTTTGTCTTGGGGACGTTTTTGGAAAAAAAACAATTCCAGCTTTTCTCAAAGCACTGTAAAAACTTTCAATGTTTTAATAATCATACAAAGTACAATCACCCATACAGGTTTTGACGACGCTAAACTTGTGATACTGTCAAGTTTTCACAGATTTTATCTCAATTTAATCTCTATGCACATTTCAGTTTGCACATCTTAGATCTAGATTGTCCCGTAAAGTATTGGCCCAAGATTGTTTCATTTTTCCTGAAACACCTTAAAGGTGATTTTTTTTGAAAGACCTAATATGTTCCTGCTTTTTTCCACTCATTTACCTCAATGTTTGTTATTTGAAGCATTATATGAATCGCAGTACTTTACCTAAGCGTTGTAAGAGCCTTTGAATTAACAGCATTTTATCTTCTCTACAGTGATAAGCTCGACAACTTTGTGAGTGATGAAATAATTTGGTTAAAAAGATCACTTTAATTTCTTTATAAAAGTGTGAATCTAGCGAAGATGATTTCACAGATCTCTGCTTGGGTTTCACAATAAATACTGACATTAAATGTCTTAGTAAAAATGGAAGTACTCGTGTCAGGCCGGGCTCCTGATCACTGCGAACAAACTGCAGATTTACATCCTCCAAAGTTGTGGATTAAAAAAAAAGATTAAAACTAATGTTTTGGAGAAGCCGGATTGAAAATCCTTCAATTTGCTGTTGTTTATAAGCTATCTATAAATGTTAAGGCCAAACTTTTGGTGCTTTTTTCTTTTGAAATATTTACCTCATTTTCCAGTTGCCAACGCCACGCTGTGGTCAGTGTTGAGCTGTCTCAGAGGTTGGATGAGCCCTCGGCAGTGGATGTGGTTTTGTTGCATCTTGTCTGGGGTGGACCCGTGTACAGTACTGTAATCTGTGTGCTTTGAAGCCATCAGCGCTTTGTAACGTAACGTGTTGATGCCTTTTATTCTGTTTTTGTTTTGTGGAGAGGGACAGCTGTTTTTCTACATAAAATTTTCTTTAAGAGTTTAAACATGTCAGGAAAAGTCATTTTATATATTAAAAAAATCATCTATCATCTTGCAACTACATCTTTATGTAAAAAAAGACTAAAGGCATGATTTTAATGTTTTTTCTTAGACTTGGATGTTGTACTCAATGAATTAATTGAATTTCTGAAATGAGTGATTTCAAAGATTTCTTTCTCCAAATAAAGAGACCTCTATGGCTCCAGGCCAGATTGTTGTCCTTGATTTATTTATTAAGTCATTTGTAGGGGGGGGGGGGGGGGGAAACACCAAAAAGATATAAACATACACACACAAAAAAATATATAGTTTTTTTTTGTTATGTATAACACTGTGATAAATCGGGATTGG
>NC_056513.1:40364447-40392362 GCF_014905685.2 Nematolebias whitei
AACCTGCGTAGTTTCTCTGTCTCTTCTGAGCTCAGAGGTGTAGGACCTTGTTTCTGGAACCTTTGTGATTTTTTCGCCTCGGGTCGTTTTGTCCGAGGTGGAGGAGGGTTAGGTACGTCATTTGGGGGTTCCTTTTCGGACTTCCCCTGATAATATGGGTCACCTTGGTTCCCATATCTCTTCGTCCTACGCACACCCCACTTACGATAATCACGTTCATCCTCTGGGATTAAATTAAATCCCTTTAGATCTTTTTTGTCCCAGCGTGCACCTTCATGACGCGGTTTGTTAGTTTGAAAAGACTGCTTTTTCTCGCCTTTTTTAGGAGGGGGAGGCGACGCGCGCCGTCCTTCCAGTTCTAGCGAATGGGGTTTAACCTTTACACCAGGAAACACCTCTATGGGCGTCTTAACATGAGAACAGGCCTCAAACACATTCACAGCACACTGTTTAATCTCACTGATGGATTTTTCTTTGAAATTAGCCATCATTTGTACTGACGTTCTTATGTCAGTGTGGAGGTTTCTGCTGAAAACAAATTTAAAACCCTCTTCCTCCTCCATGCCGGTTTCATTCCTGTAACCAAAATAAGCCTGGAAGATTCTTTTGTAATAAACCTTTGGATGTTCATGCTTCCCTTGTGTGACCTTGTTTGCAGCTGAGAAGCCACCAGGCCCCGTGCAGGGGTTGTACTCTCTGATCAAAGCTTCACACAGGAGGTTGTAATCCCTTTTCGTGGCATCAGGTTGACGCTCAATAAAGGTGAACACCTCTCTGTCCGAAGTGAGCCTTATCAGACTGATTCTATCCTCAACCGTAGCATTAAGATAACCACTCAGTCTGAAATCAAGATCATTCAGATACGCTTTCGTACCAGTGGACCCCTTAGGCCCAGGAATAAAGCGTTGAACATATTTTGAGATTTTTTGCAAATCCGAAATTGGGAGCAAAGGCTGTATTATCGGTATCGTAGGAACCAAAATGGCACGTGGAGGTGTGTCGCTAGACACATGTGGAGGTGACGGAATGGGATTAAGAGCTGGAGGTGCACCAAGATCCTTCTGAGGTGATGGTGGGTGACCTGGACTCTGACCTTGTTCGTCTTTGAGTTCCAGACAAGCTCGCCCCACGTCAGAAATCTCATTTGTTGCAGGGGCTAGTTTCGCCTCACAGGCTTTTAAGCGTTCCTGTGATGTATGACATTCACTTTGTAAATGCACGCCTTGTTGGACTAACGCCACCTTTTCTAATCTGCATTCGTTCAGAGCTTTTGATGTGAGCTACAACTGTTGTTGTAGCGTATCGTTGTCTGAACACAGTGCTTGGTACTTAACCTCTCTTTCCCTCATCTTCTCCTCATATGAGTGAGCTTGTAATGACAGCTGAGCTTGTGAGAGCTCTCTGTCACGTTGTAACTCATTTGCACAGGTCTCCTGATCAAATTTAGACTGTGCCATGAGTTTGAGGTACTCCTCTTTTTCGCTGTTTAATCTTATTGCAAGGTCGTCAGCCTTGTTTACCACAGCATATAATGTTGCTTTCAATAAGAGCGCCAATTTAGCCAGCTGGTCATAGCTTGACATTGTTCTGGCTGTAGAGGTCACACTCTCTGCAACATCCTTCAGCTCGTCCAATAACTCTTTTGAGTTCATGCTGTCTACCTGTTCACCATATGGATTCATGGATTCTGTAAGCAGCGTTAACGCTCTCTCTAACCAATCCATCACACAAGGATCAATATTCTTTTCTGTCACATCTGCCATGGTTATTCACTGTTCAGCACTTATCTGGTTAAACATTGCCAACTTCAGATATTTTAACAGGTAAATATTTGTATTCAAGTGAGCAGTGAGTTTCACACACTATTTTAGCCCTGGGTTCACTCAACAGTACTGTATAAGCCAACTTCTTCAAATGAATGGGCACCTATTTGTAGGATTCACCCCAAAGCATGAATATTCTAAGTAAATGCCTCCGTCTGGCAGTGTTACTTAAAGAGCTTAAATCAAACAGATACAAGAACCAGGCCTATTTCAGTGTTCATTTACTCTAAAGCACTTAAAATTAAATAAACCTGCATTTTTTCTAAAAGCCTCACGGCAACTTTAGTTTTTAAACGCTTTTTAAGCAGTTTTATTTACCAGAATTTGCTATTTAAAACAGTAACTCATAAACTAGGCTGAATTAACAAAAGCAAAAATATTTTAAATGAAAGGCAGTGAGCAGCCTTCTGTCAGGAAAACTGTTATACTCCCCTTTCAACAGCAGGTGGCGGTGTAAGCTTATATTTACCAGCAGAACTCTATGACAACTTCCTGTGAACCGTTCTGTTCTGTTGACGTTCGGTTGTTAGCCGTTAGCTAGACGTAGCACACAGTCGAACATGGTCAAATCAGCACTTTTTGCACGGATTTAAAGCTTAAACGTGGCGTCGCTTTAACAATAAGGCTTTTAAAAGACGGATCATGAGGTCAGAACCAATTTTAAAGCGTTTTCCAACTTTAAAACAACAGAGAAAGCTCTATATGAAAACGAGCTTAATTTCCAGGTCACGTGATTGAATCAACCAATGAGCAACGGGGTGGGTTTTACAATCTGACATCAGAGGGAGTGAACGCAGACATGTCACCCATTTCTCAGCGAATCAGAGCGACCCACACAGCGGTTTTCAACCAATCACAGCTCGTGATTCCAGCTAGCAGTGTTAGCAGTTAGCCTGAAAAGTCCGGTCAACTTTCGTCCATTAACTTTCAAAATGCACAATTTACTGCTACAAATGTAACAAAGCTCTTTCAACAGTGGTCTGAGACGGCGCTCAGCTTCAAAACAGCGTTTTATCCATTCAAAACACGACTCGTTCAACAAATCTGAACCGAGTCCGACAGCAGAACCGGGTCAGAACGCCCCTCTCTGCCACAGTTTAAACAGAATAAAGCGTTTTACCACAGCATGCCAGCTTTAGTTAC
This sequence comes from Nematolebias whitei, assembly GCF_014905685.2. Lineage (NCBI taxonomy): Eukaryota > Metazoa > Chordata > Actinopteri > Cyprinodontiformes > Rivulidae > Nematolebias > Nematolebias whitei. Next base: position 40,367,414 of record NC_056513.1, read on the forward strand.
ACAACAGATGTACAAATTTCAGCTTTAAAATGAACACATTGACATTACTTCCAGCTCTAAAAACAATGTTTTTCTTTGAACACCGACTCGTCTGAGCCGTTATCTAGAACCGAACTGGATCAGTACCAGAACCACACAGCTGATAACAGTTTCAAAACAGGGCAAGACACCTTCCCACAGCTGAAAACATATCACTGTATTTTCTCTGAGCACCACAGCTGAAAAACATTGCTTTTTACAGTCGAACAGAAATCTGCACTTTTTATGCCAACATGTACAAGTCAAGTATTACACAAATAACAAAGTCCATTCCATGAGACGTACGGTGCCACCAGTATGCAATGAGAGAGCCGAGAGATGGATTTAGCTCAGGGGTGCTCTCTTACATTTTATAATATATGGACTAATTTAAGTACATAATATTATACTTAATTTAAACGGATTCTTTCATTTTTCTGGACTAAGTAATATCGTGTCTAGAAGATTAAATGTGGACAAAGACGTGTTTAAATTTCTGACCCACCACAACAGTGAGGTCTTTTATTTATCAAAACGATTTAAACACATCACACATTTACACTTTGATTGGCATAATTGATTACAATAACACAGCTTAATGAGCTTTACAATGAGAAATCATACGGCCATGATTACTCACTTGCAGCTTGAAACAACAGACATATCCTTAGATCTTAAATTAATGTCTGCAGACTTTTAGCTTATCTTTTACTGGCAGAGAGAAGAGTTTTAAAGATGGGAAATGAAGGAGTTTAAATGGAGGGAAAAGATAGATGAGGGAAAGTGTGTTGACGAAGAACGGCACCCTCCATCCGAACCCAGCTCAGCCTCGGTACACTGGTAGTGAAGCGACTCGTTACCTTTGCAGAAGATAGGTCAGCTCCGGTACGGAGTTCCATTTCAACGCTACCTTTCAGCGTCTCCTTAGGATGGCTGAGAATCGTCCGAAGTAGTGACGGTACTCCGTTCAACAACACGCTCACCTCACGGGTGGACTCACATGAGCTGTGAGTCCGTCAGAGGTTCCACTCAGATGTAGAAGATTCCATAATCCCAACTAGACTCGGAAGAACTCCCAACTAACTCCAGCACTTCAGAACTTTTGGAACTTCTGTTCTTTTTCGGAACTTCTGTTCTCCCCCCAGAACTTCTGTTCTCTCCAGAACTTCTGTTCTGTTTCGGAACTTCTGTTCTTCCCCTAGAACTTCTGGAACTAGGAAGTGTCGACTTTTAAAGAGTTCTGCTTCCGGTCACTTTTAGGAAGTCCTGATTGGTTGAAAGAACCAACAGGGGTGTGGTTTTAGTGATGTCAGAGGGTCACTACAAGTCAGAAAAACAGCGGAGATGTTTAGGAACAGACAGAGAAATGTTTTGGAGAAATGACAGACTCACAGGTGCCAGTTTATCTTGTTTCTGTCTGAGAGGTTTAAAAACATGACAGTTCGTTCCAATAAACTTGTTTGCGACTGTCTCCGACTTTTGACCGACATCACTCCTTTCTCATTTCAGACAGAAGATCAAAAATGCATAATTACTTTGTAACAGACATTTAACTTGATTTCTACTTTGAATGAGGATTAAAAATCATTAATACTGTTTCACAGTTGATTTAAAATGAGTGGTTCACTTCAACATTTAAAATGGTTTGAACTAAACAGACTTTTGATTATCAAGACATTGTAAAAATAGTAATGATAATATAAAAAAGCGAGTGTTCTTTCAATTGATTAGTTCAGAATACAATTAGAAAGTCTCTGGATGAGCTAATTTGTATTTCTGGATTCAAATCAATGAAATAACAGTTCCTGTCCCATGAAGGTCTTCAGAGGCAGGTTTTGACTGGATATTGTGTTCACTACACTTGACATGTCAAATGGTCTCAGGGGGCACAACATAACCTGCGACAATTTTTTCACAAGCTATAACTTGGGTCAAGAACTTCTAAAAAGAAAGCTCACGGTGGTTGGGACAGTCCAAAAGAACAGAGCTGAACTCCCCACTGAGCTACTGGTGACAAAGAACAGGGACCCTCAATCGTCCATGTTTGCCTTTACAGACAATACAGCCCTGGTGTCCTATTGCCCTAAAAAGGGGAAAAATGTTGTGCTCATGAGCACTTTGCATAAAAATGCTGAAATCAGCACACGAGAGGACCATAAACCAACTATGATCCTTGACTACAATGCTACCAAAGGCGGGGTGGACAATCTGGACAAGATCACAGGGTCATACAGCACCAAGAGAATGACTGCGCGCTGGCCACTGGTCATCTTTTACAACATCATTGATGTATCAGCATATAACGCATTTGTCATTTGGACGGAAATCTTTCCGCAGTGGAATGTGTCAAAGCTGTACAAGAGGCGCATTTTCTTAGAAGAGTTGGGCAAGGCACTTGTGGTACCACATATACAACGAAGACAGCATATGCCAAGGGCCCCAGCTACTGCAGCTGTAGTAAAGGAGATCCAGGAGAGGACTACACCCATCTGTGTGTGAGCTAAGTAAAAGTGTGTGTTTGTGCGAGGGCATGTTATGGGTGTCTTAGGAGCATCAAAAAATATATTAACCATTTTATTCATCTTTCTAGGTTGCTACTGGAGGAAAAAAGAAGAGGAAGAGGTGCCAGGTTTGCAAGCCATCTGATGATGTCAAAACGAGCATGACTTGTGTGAAATGTGCAAAATTTATTTGCACAAAGCACAGTCTGATGACATGTCCTTCATGTGTTGTGTAGATGACAAAACTAAAGCATCTAGTTAATTTACATATATTCATTTTTGTGGTATTTCTGATTGTATTAATTGCATGGTGTATACCATCACAACATGATGACATGTTACTTGTGAGCTGTGGAGATTCACAGACATACATGCACTGTGTTAGTGTTCCTAAGATCTTATTTTGTTGTTTTGTTCATTTCTGGTTCAAAAAACAGTGGCTGAATAAAGTTTACTTTCAATACAAATCTTCATGACTCATTTGTCTTGATTTTAATGAGTGGGTCAATTTGACCCAGAACAGTATATGCGTCTCAAGTTCAATTATAAAGATCACCCTTTGAAATTTTTTTTTAAATGTAATATAAAATTTTTTCGGCAGCACGGTGGCACAACTGGTAGAGCTGCTGCCTCTCAGCGAGCAGGTCCCTGGTTCAAACCCCGGTCCAGGGGCCTTTCTGGGTGGAGTTTGCATGTTCTCTCCGTGCATGTGTGGGTTTTCTCCGGGTGCTCCGGTTTCCTCCCACAGACCAAAAACATGCATGTTAGGCTGATTGGTAACTCTAAATTGTCTCTAGGTGTGAGTGAGAGAGTGAATGGTTGTTTGTCTCGTTTGTCTCTATGTGTCCCTGTGATGGACTTGCGACCCGTCCAGGGTGTACCCCGCCCCTCGCACAGTGATTGCTGGACATGGGCACCAGCGACCCCCGTGACCCAAAATGGAACAAACGGGTAAAGAAAATGGATGGATGGATGGATAAAATTTTTTCCAAAAATCAATTTCAAGGATAATTATTGTTTTTTTTTGTGTGTAGGTTTTTTCAGCAAACATAAAAAATGTCAATCACATTTTTTATGTCAAAATGAGTTAGTTGTCGTCATTTATCCTTTATTTATGATAAATAAAAAAACATCATTGCACAAATATTAACTGACATGGTTAGTATTGGAGTTAATAATCAGATACAAAAATGTTTTGGAGGAATTTTTGGGTTTCTGACACTATTACATGATTAAACACTCCCCGGGTCAAATTGACCCATGAACATTCTTGCTTTACTGCAGAAACGAACATAACAGGAGAGTTAAGGTAGAATTAATCTACACTGACTCCTCAAAAATTGAAGTTTAACAAATGAACTGCATGTTGGCATAGTTAAAGTCCTCATAGTCTCTAATTAAAGTACACGCAAAATTCATTCTTGCTGGGGGTGTTCAGAAACAATACCAAAACCAAATAAACAATGTCTCAACATCGACAAAAGTAGTGATTAAGCAACTAGAAAACAACGTTTCACTGCGTCACTCACTCTGATTGTCGATTCGATCACGTTATCGCATCTGAGTTGTTATCTTAACACTTAATTAAGCTTAGACATTTAGTTTCTGCTTGGATGACCCTTTTTCCCACGAGGTCTGAGTTTGTAAGATCTTTGTCTCCTGTGGAGTTATTGAAAGCCTTGTGTAGTTTGAATGCAATGCCTCTACTTTGCAGTGGTGCTCTGTGGAGTGGTCTGGATGGCTGAAACTGGCCACAGACCAGGCACCCTTTTATGTAGTCCTTGACATCCTTTTTCATTCCAGGCCAATAAGTCAAGTCAAGTCATATTTATTTATAGAGCACAATTTAAAACAGATAGACTGTTATCAAAGTGCTTAACACTAATGGTAACACTAAGAAATAAAAAGCAGTAAGAATATACCTTAAAAAAAATTAAAACAACAGCATTAAAATGAAGACATAGAACAAGATATACTAAATCAACTCACACAGTATGAAACACCAGAAAGAACAGATATGTTTTTAGCAGGGATTTGAATACAGGAAGGGAGGTGGCATGCCTAATGTTGCGGGGTAGGTTGTTCCACAGTTTGGGACCCATGACTGAAAACACCCTATCTCCTCGGAGCTTCAGTCGTGTTTTTGGAACAACCAAAAGCAGCTGATCGGATGATCTCAGAGCCCGAGAGGGAACATATGGTTCCAGTAGCTCAGAGAGGTAGATGGGTGCGAGGCCATTTAGGCACTTATAGGTCAGGAGGAGAATTTTGAAATCAATCCTAGTTCTCACAGGAAGCCAGTGTAGGGAGGACAGAACTGGTGTGATGTGCTCATACCTCGGTGTACCGGTTAAAAGCCGAGCTGCAGCATTCTGGACGAGCTGTAGCCGTGAGATAGAGGCCTGGCTGACCCCAGCATACAGTGAATTACAATAGTCCAGGCGGGTTGTGATGAATGCATGGACTAGTGTCTCAAGGTCGGGTCTAGACAGCACTGGCTTAAGCTTAGCTACCTGCCGCAGTTGGAAGAAGCTTCTTCGCAGAACCGAACTGATCTGTTTGTCGAACTTAAAATCCGAGTCAAAAACCACTCCGAGGTTTTTAACAGAGTGCTTCAGAAAAGGCTGAAGGGAGTCCAGGTTCACAGGATAAGAGGCGGCAGCTGAGCTAGGGCTAAAGACAATGACTTCAGTCTTCTGGTCGTTAAAACTTAGAAAATTTGAAGCCATCCATATCTTAATAAGCAACTTGTTTTAATGCTTTCAGCGTGGCGTTATCTCCCTTGTGTCCTGCGGACGGGAGGTCATGCACATGAACTAACATCACCCCCCTGTGGTCATGGGGGACCATGAACACGGGTGAGGACGTCGGTCCATGAGCAAAAGTCAGGATGCCCTTGATTAGTTTTAGCTGTTTGCGCAACTGAAAGAGGACTTTAAGGTCTGGATTTGAATCCAGGTCGACTTCGGACGGAGTGTGTTTGTCTGGGTCAGTCAAGTACAGTATCATCGAGTTTATCGCAGGATCTAACTTCTAAAGTTGGATGATGTCTGGGTCAGTCAGCACTGGTTGTACAGAGACTGTGTTGTCAGGTTGCACTGACAGAGTTGCGAGCAGCCAGGAGGGGTCAAAGGACAACAGAGGGCCGTCCACGGCTCCGACCTTGGCTAGGAAGTCTGCAAGGTCATTATACCGCTTGTCATTGCCTAGGACTCTTGAATGTCCTGGAACCTTCTTCCAGTAGACCTGTAGGTCATGTGATGTCACCAAGTGATCACATGCCATGAAAAGCTCTTTGTGTTTGACCACTTTCTTGTTGCTTGTGAGAAAGCCGTTCTGTTTCCACAGAGCGAGATGACACAAGAAACTAAGTCGAGCGTAATTAGAGTCCGTGCAGATGACAAGCGTTTGGATGGAGCGTTCTACTGCCATCTGGGGAGCTATTAGGATTCCTGCTATCTCAGCGTACTGAGAAGACTGAGAGCCTAAATTATAGCTAAATGTGACCTCTTCTTGGTTCTGGAGGAGGATCCCTCCAACACCTGATTTGCAGGCTTTTTCGTGGTAGAATGAGCATCCATCCACGTACAGTGTTGTCATATCTTTGCAGATATTGCTATCAAAGTAGTGGTGATTCGGGTTCTCACTTACTGAGGGTTTTTCTGCAGCTGGCGGTTGGGCGGCTGGTACATCTTGTGTACATTCCTGGCAGAGTGCCAGGTCGGTGCCCAAATGTGACTTCTTGTTTTGTCCGTAACGGATGTCTAGGTCAAAACTTTGAAGCGCCATGAGCCACGTGGCTACCCGTGAGTTTGTCACCACACCATCTCTGATACGTTGGCTATTCAGGAAAGTTACTGGCTGGTGTTGTGTTTCAACAATGATTTTTTGTCCACCGATGCAACTGGAGAAGTGTTTAGCTGCCCACACAGTGGTCAGTAGAGCTTTCTCACAGTCTGAGAACTTTAATTTGGGGCCTGCCATTGTCTTACTGACGTAGGCCACCACACGCTTGTCTTTGTTGTGCATCTGGTACAGACCTACACTTATGCAGTGAGCTGAAAAGCCCACTTCCAAGTGAAACTCTTTGTTGTAGTCTGGATAGACTAGACATGGGGCTGACTTGAGTCTGTCCCTGAGAGCGTTCATTGCCTGCTGTTGATTATCAGTCCAGACAAATGGGACGTCTTTCTTTAAGAGTTCAGTCAGTGGTTTCGCAAGGTCTGCATAGTTCTCTATGAATTGGCGTGAGTAATTACACACGCCCAGAAAACTTTGTAGTTCTCTGAGATTGGTGGGGACTTTGAGATTGTCTAGGCCTTGGGTGCGAGTCAATTGTGGTTGTACTCCGTCTGGACCTACTAGTAGGCCAACGTAGTCCACCTTGGTCCTGCACCACTGGCATTTTGACAGTGAGATTTAGCACCAGCAGTAGTCAGTTGATTTAGAACGTGGTCGATCTCAGCCAAGTGTGAGTCCAGTGTTGGCTGCCTCAAAAGGACATCATCCACGTAGATCAGTGTCCCACGTTCGTGGGTGTCTGGACATGCTTTGTTCAAAAAGATGTTGAACTCAGCTGGTGAGTTAGCGTAGCCAAAGGGACACCTGGTGAAGGTGTATTGTCTGCTACCAAAAGTGAAAGCTAGTTTGTGTTGGTCCTCGGCGTGCACAGGAATGGTCCAAAAACCAGAGGCGACATCGAGGTTGGAAAAGTACTTACCATCGGTGGCCTTGGGCAGTTCCTGTTGGATCTGGGTCATTGGCCACCTAGATAAAGGAACTTGTTTGTTTAGCTTTCTGTAGTCTATGGTAAGTCTCCACTTAACATTTGGTTTCAAAACCGGCCATAAAGGTGCAGAGTAGGTGCTATTACATTGTTTGATTATGCCTTTATCTAAAAGGTCATCAATTATTTCCTTGACAGGTTGATGTGCTGCCAGGGGAATCTTGTATTGTCTGACAAATGTAGGCGGTGAGTTTGGCGGAGTTGGGATGCTCACTGTGTGGAGCGAGGTCAACCCACAATCCATTGAGTCAGTCGAGAATGACCTCATATTTCATGAGAAGTTGGAGGAGTTTGTCCCTTTCTTCATCAATCATCAGGGCGTCGGCTTGGGCGACCACCTGTTCAATCTGTGAAGAGATTGCTAAGGGTTCTTGATGTTTGGGGAGCTCCAGTGAGTCCCCTTCTGTGTCGTTAGACCTGTCTATAGGTAGTACACTATGGGTTTGAGGTCCTAAATCGACACCATTGGTTGAGAAGAGAGCTATGGCCTGTGTTGGTTTCGTGAACCAAACTGGACCAATCTCTTGACTCGATACCAGGTTGTCTGGGAGTCCTCCCAGAAATGGAATGCCTAGTTCAAAATCATGAAAATCTGTGGAGATCAACCATCCTAGCCTTGTGTTTCTTGGGATCAGTACCTCTTCTGTGCCTGTGTTACACACAGCAACAGATGTGGTTCTGGAGTCGAGGCTCACCTGGCTTGCGGCCTCAATGGACAGTCCTAGTTTGAAAAACGTAGGAGATGGTTGAAAGTACACCTGTTTAAGGCTAATAGCTTGTCCCGCCATGATGTGGACTCGTACTATTAGGTTTGTTACCTGAGGTGGTACTGAGGTGTTTTGGTTGTTAGCAACCTGGCAGACCTCTGGAATGGGATGTCCAGTCGTAAGGTTTTCTGTGTCTAGCACAAGATGATCCTTAGTGGCTGGTTTTAGTGACCACAATACATTGTGGCTGGTGTCCACTCGGACACCTAATCTTACCAAGATGTCAGAGCCTATGTAGGTTGCATGTGGTAAGTCTGGGACCATGAGGAATGGGTGGACCAGTTCCCGTTGGTTCCAGATCAGTTTCAGGTTAATGACTCCTTTCGCAGTCATTACTCGTGAACTGTTGGGATACAATGGAAAGCGGAAAGCTTTCTCGATCAGAACTGGACCCAAATGTTTTTTAAACAATGTTTCATAGAAAGCTTGGTTAATAGCAGATTTATCTGTCCACAGCGACAGTACAGCATCTTCGGTGTGGGATCCTTGGATCGCTACACCTTTAACTACCAATGGTAGGTAGTATCCGGTGGGCTCTGACTGTCTCAGCTCGCAGAGGAGGCTTTCTTGTTCGGTCAGAGTTGGGTCCACCGGTTTGGTCTCTTCGGTTTCACATGCTTGTAAAGGATTACTTACCGGGACTGTGTTCTCTGCTGAGAAGTCATTGGTGCATTCTGCGGTGCCTGCTGTTGGGCAGTCTGTGACTGTCTCAGGAGGCATGAGTATTGGCAGGGTTTGCTCACTCTGGTCCACATTGTCTGTTCACCATAATCTATAATCACGTCAAAGCGATTTATAAAATCCTGGCCAATCAAAAATGGGAATGAGTCAACCGTGGACACATGTACCGGGTGTTATAGTGTCATCTCGCCAACCTGCATGTGAACCATAGCTATAGCTGTTAGGGTTGTCCTCGTCTCTGCGAGACCCTGCAGTCCTATAGCACATTCTATGAGAGGTATTTCCCTGTGAACACCGTTAGCGGCGGTCCTGAGCTCCTCGAACAGTTTGGCTGACATAATAGTTATGTCGGCTCCACCATCCAGTAGGGCTTCACGTGCGAGGACCCCTTCAAGTGTGATTGACAGGTAAGCTTTTTTAGTGACCCCCTTTCTGATAAGGTTACACAGGAACCTTGTAGGTTTTGGCCAACGTTTCCTCTTACGTTTACCTTTGCCTGTGTAATCCTGGTTTATCCGAACCGTTGGTGCAATCACTGCTGCTCCTGAGAGTTCGGTTTTTGACGGGCCTCCATCATTGATGTATGAGATCACCCGCTCTCTGTGTGTTGAGGGGCTCTCATTGTTTGTAACAACAAGGTCCTGGTGGCTGTCAGTGACAGCGGCAATGTTGTTGTTTGTGTCACCTTGATTTGTCTGAACCATCAGCACAGCTGTTGCTGTTTCTGAGGTTTCAGTTTATGACGGGTCACCGTCGGTGACGTGTGAGTGTACCCCCCCATTTTCTGATGAGGGGCTTTCAGAGTTTACAACAACAACATCATGGTGACTGTCTGTGACAGCAGTAACAGTGTTGTTTGTGTGTTCTGACTCATCAGCAATGATATTGCCAAACAACGCGTCAGGTTGTTTGTCCGTGGCAATACCTTTCAACATTTCCAAGAACCGATGCACACTCTCTGTCTCGTCTGAGCTCAGAGGTCTGGGGCTCTCTTTCTGGACCTGCTGCTGTTTCTTTTTCATCTCAGGCTGTCCAGGCCGACGTGGTAGGGGAGCAGGCCCCCTCCTCTGGGGTTCCTGGTGGGATCCCTGGTTGTATGGGTTACCTTGGGTGCCATACCTTTTACCCTTAGGGCGTGCGCCCCCCTTCTGGTACATTCGTTCATCCTCTGGTTTCTTGGGAAACCATTTAGGATCTTGTCTGGACCAGGGGGCACTCATCTGTTGAGGTTTGGCAGATGGGAAATCTCGTTTCCTCTCGCCATTCTTGGGAGGGGGAGGTGAAGCTCTCGTCCCTTCCAATTCTAATGACTGGGAAGGAATCCTCTCACCTGGGAACACCTCAGTGGGTGTTTTGGCCTGTGAACGGGCCTCAAAGACATTCACAGCACAATTTTTTATCTCACTGATGGCTTTTTCTTTGAAATTAGCCATCATCTGCACTGATGTCCTTATGTCAGGGTGGAGATTTTTGCTGAAAACCAACTTAAACACTTCCTCCTCCTCCATGCCAGTTTCGTTCCTGTAACCAAAATAAGCCTGCAAAATTCTGGAATAATATGCCCTTGGGTGCTCATTCTTACCTTGCATAGGTCCCGCGCAAGGGGTATACTCTTTTATTAGAGCAGCATATAACAGGTTGTAATCCTTTCTTGTGGCATCTGGTTGACGCTCTATAAAGGAAAACACCGTCCTGGCTGAAGTGATTCTGATCAAACCTATTTTATCCTTAACTGTAGCGTAGGGATAGCTTCCCAATTGGAAGTCAAGGTCTTGCAGATAGGCCTTAGTGTCGGTCGAACCCAACGGCCCTGGCTCGAAGCGTTGGACATATTTCGCTATTTTTTGCAATACCGCTATTGAGAGCGGAGGATGAGGGTTTGGTGGAGGTGGAACAAAATAATCACATGGAGGTGGTTCACCAGAATCACGTGGAGGTGGCATAAGGAGATTTTGTGTAGGAGGTACAACAAAATCCCTCTGAGGTGATGATGGTTGACCTGGACTCTGACCCAGTTTGTCATCTTTTCCTCTCGTCAGAGATTTTATTTGTAGCTGCGGCAAGTTTTGCCTCACAGGCTGTTAACCGTTCATGTGATGTATGACACTCACTTTGTAAACGCATGCCTTGTTGGACTAATGCCGCTTTTTCCAATATGCACTCGTCCAGAGATTTTGATGTTAGCTGCAACTGTTGGTGCAGAACATCATAGTCTGAACACAGTGCTTGGTACTTTAACCCTCCTTCATGTAGCTTTTCCTCATATGAGTCTGCTTGTAACAACAACTGAGCTTGTGAGAGCTCTTTCTCACATTGCAATTCATTCTCCCAGGTCTCCTTTTCAAATTGAAACTGTGCCATGAGTAGTAGATGCTCCTCATTTGTTGCTACGCGGTCTTCTGTCTCGCGTTTCAACTTTATTTCAAGGGCTTCTGTCCTGCTGGCCTCCAGGTAATATTCAGCTTTTAGCAAGAGTGCTATTTTAGCTAGCTGTTCGTAGCCTGACTTCTTTATGGCTGCAGAAGTGATACTGCTTGCCACTTCCTTAAGTTCGTCGACTAAATCTGTTGAGTCCATGCAGTCCACCTGGTCACCACATGGAGATAATGAATCTGTGAACAGTGTAGTGAACCTGATCTGACCTCAAATCTGGTCAGATGGACAGAGACTGTTATTTCATTGATCTGCATCCAGAAATACAGTTTGAGCCATCTGGAGACTTTCTTTCTTGAATTAATCAAGTAGAAAAGACAATCCTCTATGATCATTACTATTTTACAAATGTTTGATAATCAAATTGTGTTAGTTCACTCAATGCTTACAGGTTGAAGAGAACTACTCATTTTTATTTTACATAAACAGTAAGTAATGATTTTTATTCCTCATTCAAAGAAGAAATCAGGTTAATATGCATTTCTTGATTTTTCTGTCTGCAATGAGCAAGTTTTGTAAGTATGTTAAAGGTCGAGTCTCGGTCAACTAAAATGTTTACTGAGAAGAAATGTCATGTTTAAACTTTTTCAGAAGATAATAGGAGTTTGACTCCACGAAGTCTGCTTTTTCTCCAATAATCTTTTCTGTCTGTTAAATAATCTCATTCTCTGCCCTTGACTTTGATAACATCTTACGTCACAAACCACACCTCTATTCTGGTCCATCCACGAATCAGAAAGCTCTAAATTGACCCGGAAGTCAACTCATTTAAAATGTGGCAACTTCCCGGCTCTGTTAGAGTGCTGAAGAGTGATGGAGTTAAAGTGTAAGAGTGAAACAGAGCTCTAACTCATGAAGAGAGTTAAAGGATCCAGATGCAGAGACGTTTTGGGATTATAACTTCTGTTTGGATAACCTCGCACGACTCTCTAAGGATTTCAGCTGCTCTCAACGGAGACGCTGAAAGAGTCAAGGAAGGATCCTATACCGACGCTGATATATCATCAACCAGGTAACGGTTTCTACTTCGACCATGCGAACCGTCGCAAGCTGAGATCTGAAGGAGCGTGCACGTTTCTGGTCAAACAGATTAATTCCCTCACACATCTCTCTGTAAGATAAATCTCCATTTCCATCTTAAACTCTCCTTTCTCCTAAAATCAGTACAGATATTTTAGAAATATCTGAAGCAAAGTCCTCAGTCACCGCCGTGTGATTGATGTCCATTATCTGTGAAACTTGTCTGTTATTATTTTCATATTTTGCCAAATTAATGTAAATGCTTGATGTTAAACTTTGATTCTGAAAATAAATGACCGCATTCATTTTGATGGGTCAAAGATAATAACGTCTCTCGTTCGCATTTCTGTTAAATTCAATGCACGACATTTACACAGTCAGAAAAATGAAGAACTCGTGAAAAATTGTATGAATATATCCATATATGACATACTACAACAGCGTCAGAGCTCTCTGTTATAGTTAAACTATTATAGTCTTTTTCAACAGCAGGTGGTGGTACAAGCTTACTTTTACCACAGGGTGACTGTAGCTACATGTCTTCGACGGTAGGAGTCACTGACGACTTCCTGTGAACCGTCCTGTTGACATCCGGTCATTAGCCGTTAGCTTCGATTAGCAACGGACGAACACGGTCCAAATCAGCATTTATAGACGGATTTAAAGCTTGAACGTGGCGTCGCTTCAAAAGCACGCTCTTTAGGCATAAACTCATCAGGTTGGGAACGAATTTAGGGCTGTCATTCAGCTTTTTTAAACCACTTCAAGAAGACTCCGTTAAAAACGAGCTTCATTTCCAGGGTCACGTGACTTTACAGACACGTGGACATCGGGGTGGGCTTTTCGCACTGACGCCAGAGTGATTGGACGTACATGGCGTTACGTCACCAGCTTCTCGGCAAATCAGAACGTTTCACACAGCGGTCCTCGACCAATCACAGCTCGTGTGTACCTGTGTAAGCTAGCTCTTAGCTTCAACAGTCCGGCCACAATATCGCCCATTAACGCTTTGAAAATGCACAAATTAAACTGTGGAAAGTAGCAAATCAGCATAGAAGCAGCTTTCTGAGTCGGCGCTCAGTTTCACAGACAGCGTTTTACCAATTAAAACACGACTCGTTCGAGTCCAATAATCAGAACCGGTCAGAACCGTAGAACCCCCGGTCATGAAAGAGTTCCAAACAGAACGATGCGTCTTTCTCTCTGCTTACAGCTTAATCACACACACAGAATGACAATTTCCAGCTTCAAAATGAAAATCAACACAATGCTGTATCTTTCTGAACACCCCAGCCATGAAATATGTCTTACCAAGGTCAAAACTTGGACTTTTTATGTGCCAACATGAAGCGTTTTTCCACAATACCACAGGTCACACATAATTTATCTCTTCAGAAACACGTACGAGCCACCATTGTGTAGTGAGACAGGGACAGCTTAACTGTTGCTACACTACTTAATTAATCTTAAAGCTAGTTCAAGCACAAAGAATATTAATTGTTTAATTACAACAGATTCTTTCTTTTTCAAGTTAAATTTCTTCGATGTGACCAAGATAACTTGAGAGCGGAGTTTTAATTAGTGACGTGAGATGCCATTTTATCTTTGACCCATCAGAATAAATGCGGTCATTTATTTAACAGAATAAAATTTTAACATCAAACATGTACACATTGATTGGCTGAGCTGTTTCTGATTAATTAAACTTAGCAAGTTCAAATAACAAGACAACAGAGGACTACTGATGGAGAATAATTCCTCTCTGAAGGCATCTAGCTTGATTTACTGGTGAATAGAAGTTTAAAGAGAAGGAGTAGATTTAAAGAGGAGGTTTAGATGGATGAAGGAACATGTGTTGACCAGAAAATGGCACCCTTCCGCCGAATCCAGCTCAGCCCTCCGGTACACTCAGGGCGTCAACGGCTTGTTACCTGAGCAGAGGATACATCAACTCCAGAACAGAGGTCCATTGGCACGCTACCTTTTCAGCGTCTCCGGTCAGGGTGGCTGAGAATCTTTAGAAGTAGTTCCATATGCTCCGATCAACAGAATAAGCTTCCTTCGAAGTTGAGAGCATTTACTGCTCGGGGTGAGTCACAGCGAGGCAGCTGGGACTCCGCTGGAATGGAGGGACCCTTGGCACATGGTCCAATCCATCAGCTGTGTAGATGAACATATGCTGAGATATATTCATCAATTAAAACGGATTCTCTCATTTTTCTGGACTGAATAAAACGTGCATTGAATTTAATAAAATGTAACGTGAGACGTTATTTATCTTTGACCCCTCAAAATGAATGTGGCCATTTATTTACAGAATCAAAGTTTAACATCAAACATTTACATTAATTTGGCAAATTGGAAAATAACAACATAATTAATCAGCAAGCTGTACAATTAGAAAACCATACGGCGATGGTTGAAACTTTACACAGACATTTCTAAAATATCTGGAATGATTTCTACTTGATAGAAGAATTTAAAGATGGAAAATGAAGTTTAAAGGGAGTAAAAGATGGTGTGTGAGGGAGAGTGTTGACCAGAACCGACACTCTCCATTCAAACCCAGCTTTCCTCGGTACGCTCGGTAGTGAACTTGACTTGTTACCTCTCTGAAGATGAATCAGCGGATACGGAGTTCCAGTTAACGCTACCTGTCCAGCGTCTCCATAGGATGGCTGTGACTCGTCCGAAGTAGTGACGATATCCCGTCTGACACAAGTTCACCTCAGCCAGTGAACCTCACATGAGTGGAGTCCGTCAGAGTTCCACCCAGAGGTGGAAAGTGTTATAATCCCATAAAACTCGGAGGAGCCCTGTGGTCATGTCAGGGTTTTCCTGTTTCCCAGCCAGACTCCAACAGAACTTCACAGAACTCACAGAACTGAGAACTTCACAGCACTGAGAGAACTAGGAAGTACCGACATTTAAAGAGGCTCTATTTCCGGTTCATTTGGGAGTCTCTGATTGGTCAATGTCAACCAGACAGGGGTGTGTTTTGTGATGTAAGGTGTTATGGAAAGTCAGAAACCAGCAAGAATGTTATGGAACAGATTGAAAATGTTTCCCAGACAGGCGAGAGAAATGTTTGGGCGAGTTTGGAGAAACAGGTGCCAACTTCTCTGTTTACGTCTGAGAGGATTTAAAAACAAGACAGTTGTTCCAACACTTGTCTGCTTCGACTCCTGACCTTGGAACTAACGTACACTGCTCATTCAAAGACAGAACATCAGAAAATGCATAATTACTCTGTAACAGGCCTTAACATGAATTCTAACTTTGCATGAGGATTAAAAAATCATTACACTGTTTCACAGTTAATAAAATTGATTAGTTCACTGCAACATCTAAAATGGTTTGAACTAAAACACTTTGATTATCAACATTTGTAAAATAGTAATGATAATAGAAAAGAGAGTGTTCTTTCACTTGAAATCAAGAAAGAAAGTCTCAGGATGAGTCAACCTGTATTTCTGGATTCAAATCAATGAAATGACAGTTTTGACATCAGGTCAAGTTCACTACAGCTGTTTAGTTCACTTTCAGTAAGAACTGAAAATTCCTGTACGACTCGCCATCAGACTGAGTCTCATCTTCGACTGAAAGTTCCAGGGAGACTGGAAAGACTGGGAAGACTCGGAAGACTTGAAAGACTGAATAGTTCTAAGAAGTGTTGACTTTTAAAGGGTATCCACTTCCTGTCACTTGGTACTTCCTGATTGGTTGAAACTACCAGCAGGGGTGTAGTTTTAGTTATGTCAGAGGGTTATTAGAAGTCAGCAGACAGCAGAAATGTTTTAAGAACGGTTAGTACAGACAGAAAAATATTTTGAAGAAGTGAGAGACAGCAGGTGCCAGCCAGTTCTTATTTACTGTCTGAGAGTTTTAAAAACAAGGCACTTCGTTCTCATAAATTGTCTCTGACTTTCGACCTCAAATCCACTACTCCTCATTCAGACAGAAGACTAAAATGCACACTTACTTCATAAATAGACATTTAACTTGTATGATCGATGAAGTCTAATGAGGTTTAAAAATCATTAATACTGTTTCACAGTTGATTTAAATGAGTGGTTCACTTCAAGATTAGAAATGGTATGAAATAAACACACTTTTGATTATCAAGATATTGTAAAATAGTAATGATAATATAAAAACAAGAGTGTTCTTTCAATTGATTAATTCAGGATACAATTAAATAGTCTCTTGATGAGATAGTTTGTATTTCTGGATTCAAATCAATGAAATAACAGTTCCTGTCCCCTGAAGGTCTTCAGAGACAGATTGATGTCGGAGGTCTAGTTCACTACAGCTGTAAGACAAAGCTCTTTGTATACCGGTAGGTCTACGTACCTACCCTCACCTCTGATCATGAGCTCTGGGTAGTGACCAAAAGAATGACATCCCAGTTACAGAAGGTTGAAATGAATTTTCTCCGCAGGGTAGCTGGACTCTCCCTTAGAGATAGAGTGAGAAGTTCAGTTATCCGGGAGAGACTCTGTGTAGAACCACTACTCCTTCATGTCGAGAGGAGCCAGTTGAGGTGGTTCGGGCATCTGGTAAGAATGCCCCCTGGGCGCCTCCCTAGGGAGGTGCTTCGGGCATGTCCAACTGGGAGGAGACCCCGGGGAAGACCCAGGACACGCTGGAGAGACTATGTCTCTCGGTTGGCCTGGGAATGCCTTGGAATCCTCCCAGAAGAGCTGGAAAAGGTGGCTGTGGAAAGAGATGTCTACGCCTCCCTCCTCAACTGCTGTCCCCGCAACCCGACTTCGGAATAAGCGGAAGATAATGGATGGATGGATGGACTTTTCTTAATTCATAGTCTTAGGTCATATCTTATATCTTATTACTGTTTTTCTTTTACATTTTATTGTTGGCTGTAAGAGTGACCCTGTGTCACTTCCGGCAAACTTTTGGTCCAGGACCGGCCGCTCCCACCCCACTGGTCACTCTGAGCGCACCCTGCCGGCCAGGTGACCCCTCGAGCTGGGGAGTCGTCGCACGAAAGTCCGGTATTTTTTGTCTCTCTCTCTGGACCTCAACGAATTCTCATCTGGACCTTTGTGGTTCTACCTGGTTCCGACAAAAATCACCGGGTGGTATTTTGCTGGTTTTCTGTTAGACTGGCCCTCGTGGTGTCTTCATAGGTGTGGGGGAAGTGTACCTGTGACCCTCAAAATGGACCAGAACCGAACCGAGTTGACTGTGGGGGACTTTGTCTTCAACAGAGCCGGTCTCAGCTTCAGTGAACAGCCGTTACTTTTAACGAAGGGCTGTCCACCTCCGTGGAATCGCTGTTTTCGCCTGGAGGAGACACTCCGGTGCTTTGAAGCGCCGCGTTAATAGTCACAACTGTTTACAGTGGTGTTCTCCTCTCTCTGACAGGGTCGCCGGACCGGAGCAGAACCAGGCCAGGGACAACTTCAGCTTCTTCGTCTCTCATGCTGTGGAGCGCCGGAGCCGGACTGGAGCAGAACCGGACCGGACCAGTGTTGACTTCAGCCTCAGCCTCTCCGGTCAGTCTCGTTTTTCACCGGGGCTACCTCTCGTGCTGTCGGGTGCGGAGGTGATGTGCGGAGGAGCAGCATGAAGGAGCAGCGTGAAGGAGCAGGTCTGCGTGGTGCTCGAGAGAAGTTTGGAGTTTGTATCTGAGTTGCTGCAGGCCCCCATCCAAACTCACCTGGATAATAATTAATTTTATTCCAGATCACGCTGTTCGCCCCTGTTGACCTAAAACGAGCTAGGATCATGCCTTTCACTTCAGGAGGATTTTCTGGCAGCTCGCTCTGCTCTTTACTGAGAATTATCTGTTTCTGTTTCGGCCTGTTGATTCTGGATCCAGCTTCTGTTTCCCATGGGAGCATCCATCCATCTTCACTGGGGGATCGGAGACACCCTCAGCCCAACTCAAACTGCAGTTGGGCCACCTCGTTGGGTTTGTTTGCCCGTTTGAACTGTGACGTTTTATGGTCTGAGACTTTTCTGTATCATTCATATTACTGTCACTATTTTCAGTTCTCAGATTATCTGGAGTCACTGAATCTTGTTAATACACCTGAATCTGCCCATCACTGCAACTTTCACTGTTTTTGGGTTCTGAATGATCGCGTCTTCATTAATGTTTCTCATGGTTCGATTATGGGGTCTAATTGTCACACTGTTAACTCCTGTAATTATTCATCAGTCATGAAAAACTCAAGAAAATGTCTGTAAATAATGTTGTTACTACTCTTAGGGATTCAACCCAACCCTGGACCCCCACTATTTATATGACACCAAATTACTTTAAAAATGTGTCTGGGCTTCATTTTCTGCATGCAAACGCATGTAGCCTTCTGAGAAAATTTGATGCCTTGAAAATTCTGGTCCGTTCTTCTGGGACAGATGTAATTTTCAACTCTGAAACCTGGCTCAACAGATCTGTACTCAATAATGACCTGGCAATCAATGGATTTAACATCTACCGCTGTGATAGTCAAAGAAGGGGGGGGGGGGGTGTCGCTGTTTACATCAGAGATTCTTTGGTTGCTAGTCCTGTGTCTGCTAAAACAATTCCAAGCCAAATTGATGCCTTAGCAGTAAACATAACTTTGATTGGAGGTCAGATCTTATCTGTAGACTGTTGTTACCATCCTCCCTCAGCAACACCTGAGGCTCTGTCCGCCCTGATGGAATTTCTTGGTAATTTAAAATTCAAAGAGATCTTTTTGGCAAGAGACCTCAACATTGATTGGGGTAAGTCGACCCCTCTCTGTAATAAATTCAAGGAATGTTGCCTGTCTCTCAATCTTACCCAATTAATCAACTCTCCCACTAGATTAAAGAAAAACCGTCCTGATAAATCCTCCATCTTAAACCTATTTCAAACTAATATGCCTCACAAATTCCCTGGTACAGGTGTATTTGCCAATATCTTGAGTGATCTTTGTGTGACAGCGGCTTTGAGAGATATTAAACTTCCACCTTCTAAGCCCAGATTAATTCAAAAAAGGGATCTGAAACATTTTTGTGAACAGTCATTCCTTAGGGATCTGTCTCACTTTGACTGGCATCGTATTCTGTTAACTGATGACGTGAACTCCGCTTGAAACTATTTTCATAATAGTTTCATTTATTTTATGAACAAACATGCTCCTTTTCGTCAGTTCAGAATAAAGTGACGAGACAGCCCCTGGTTTACTCCAGAGCTAGATGATCTCCTGCACAGGAGAGATCGTCTTTGGGCCACAGCGAGAAAATCTGACTCAGACACTGATTGGTTGAGTTTTCGACAGATGAGGAATAAATGCACAACTGCTGTCAAAGCAGCAAAACGCAATTATTTCTTATCTCAGACCTCCAAAAATCTAAATGACCCTAACAGATTCTGGAAAACTATCAAATCTCTCTCAGGCAGCCCCCAATCATCTGACCTCCCATCACAACTTCTCGTTAACTCTGTTCCTGTGTCAAATAAGCACGAGATCCTGAACTGTTTCAACAAACATTTTGTTGCTTCTAGTTCTTTATTTGACACAGTTACTAATGGAAAATCAGCCACTTCACTTAATAACCAAACTTCTACAAATCAAATCCCTCCTACAAGTCAATCCTCAGTTAATCACACCTTCTCTTTTTCTCCATTCTCAGTCAGTGAGGTTAATAAACTGTTAAAAGATCTAGACCCTAAAAAATCTGCAGGTCCAGATGAACTTCCACCTTATTTCTTAAGGCTGGCTGCTCATATCATCACAGTCCCTGTGACCCACATCTTCAATCTCTCCATATCACAAAACTCCATCCCAGACACTTGGAAAACAGCCTTTGTTCTTCCTTTGCTGAAGGGAGGTGACCCCACCTCACTGAACAACTATCGACCAATCTCTAAACTCTGCATTTTAGCCAAGGTTCTAGAAAAACTGATAAACTCTCAAATCAAAAATGACCTGGACTCATTTAACATCTTACCTCCACATCAATCTGGTTCAGGAAACAACAGCACAACCACTGCTTCACTGAAGGTTCTTAATGAAGTTGTTGAAGCACTGGATGCTAAGGATTATTGTGCTGCACTTTTCTTAGACCTGTCTAAAGATTCTGACACTGTGGATCAGAACATCTTGTGTCATAAACTCTCAGAAATTGGTTTCTCAGAACACAACATTGGTTGGTTCTCTAACTATCTCTCAGACCGGAAGCAATGTGTTCAACATAATGGTACTTCCTCCAGTTATTTAACAGTCAACAATGGTGTACCACAAAGCTCAGTCTTAGGACCCACCCTCTTTACAATCTACATATATAATGTGGGTAAAAACATCCCTAATGAATCCATACATTTCTATGCTGATGACACAGTTGTTTATTGTCGAGCTAAAACTGTTGCTAAGGCTTTCCAGCTTTTGAAATCTGCATTCAACAACATCCAGACAGATTTGTTCCGCCTCAAACTTGTCCTAAATGCTGACAAAACCAAAGGGATGCTTTTTTCAAATAGGAAGCTGGTCCCAGCAGTTCTTCCTCCGATTTTATGCTCAAATGGTATCTCCATTGAGTTTGTTGATTCCTATAAAAATATATGAAACGCCTTGTATCTGTGACTTTCCTTCCCTCCATTGATTACGGTGACATTATTTACATGAACGCTCCTACAAGAATCCTGCAGATGTTGGATGCTGTCTATCATGGTGCACTAAGATTCATAACTGGCTGTGATTATCGTTCCCACCACTGCTCCCTGTATTCACTGGTTAACTGGACATCATTAACTTCACGCAGACTCCCTCACTGGTAAATTTTCATCTTTAAATCACTTCCTGGTCTGCTGCCTTCATACATCTCCTCCTACATGTCTCTGTGTGAGTGCAGCTACAACGTGCGCTCTCAGGACATTATTACCTGCAGTGTTCCCTCAATGAGGACTGAACTAGACTAAAGGACCTTCTCCTACTCCGCTCCTGTTTCCTGGAATATCTTTCAAAAAGATTTGAAGCTCTCGACCTTTGACCTCTCTAAGTGTCTTTAAGAATCTGTTGGACTCCTGGCAGGGACCAATGCAGACATGTTCCTGTTTTTAGTTTTCTACATTTGCCTTAGAATCTAGCTGTTTTGTTGTTACCTTTTTCTTTTAGCCATCCTATTTTTAAAAATTAACAAACAAAAAAAAACTGTAGTATGACTTTTTATAATTGTTTATTGTTGTCATCTTTCTTTGTTGAAATCAGGTCTCTCTTGTAAATGAGTCCTTGAGGCTCAATGGGATTACCTGTCTAAAAAAGGTTGAATGAATAAATATTTGGGTATCTTGGTCGACTCACATCTCTCTTTTAAGCTTCATGTGGAAATTTTGATAAAGAAACTGAAAGTTAAACTGGGTTTATTTTTCAGAAACAGATCCTGTCTAACCCTGAATGTTAGGAAACACCTTGTATCTGTGACTTTCCTTCCCTCCATTGATTACGGTGACATTATTTACATGAACGCTCCTACAAGAATCCTGCAGATGTTGGATGCTGCAGATGTTGGATGCTGCAGATGTTGGATGCTGCAGATGTTGGATGCTGCAGATGTTGGATGCTGCAGATGTTGGATGCTGCAGATCTTGGATGCTGTCTATCATGGTGCACTAAGATTCATAACTGGCTGTGATTATCGTACCCACCACTGCACCCAGTATTCACTGGTTAACTGGACATCATTAACTTCACGCAGACTCTCTCACTGGTACATTTTCATCTTTAAATCACTTCCTGGTCTGCTGCCTTCATACATCTCCTCCTACATGTCTCTGTGTGAGTGCAGCTACAGCGTGCGCTCTCAGGACATCATAACCTGCAGTGTTCCCTCAGTGTGGACTGAACTAGACAAAAGGACCTTCTCCTACTCTGCTCCTGTTTCCTGGAATACCTTACAAAAACAATTGAAGCTCTCGACCTTTGACCTCTCTAAGTGTCTTTAAGAATCTGTTGGACTCCTGGCAGGGACCAATGCAGACATGTTCCTGTTTTTAGTTTTCTACATTCGCTTTAGAATCTAGCTGTTTTTTTTTTGTTTTTTTTACCTTTTTCTTTTAGCCATCCTATTTGTAAAAAAAAAAAAAAAAAACTGTAGTATTACTTTTTATAACTGTTTATTGTTGTTGCTGTTGTCCATTGTTGTCATCTTTCTTTGTTGAAATCAGGTCTCTCTTGTAAATGAGTCCTGGAGGCTCAATGGGATTTACCTGTAGAAATAAAGCTTGAATGAAAATAAAAATGTCATTCCACCACATGTGGTGAAATGACAATAAAGAATCTCTGAATCTTTAAATATCGCCCAGAGAACAAACTAGACAAACTTTTCCAGCTCCCATCAACAAAAGACTGGTCACTGCAGCATGAACAGGTCTTTGCTGTGAAGAAACGCACAGGATCAGTTGTTGAATTAACAAGTTGATCCACAGAGACCCACATATGTTGTGTTGCATCACCCCGGGGTACGTAGCCAGCAGATGTGTTTTCATAAACACTGGCACGTGACTGGCCACAGCCTGCAGCCCTCTTTACCACCCAAGTCCCTCTGCACACACACATGTACCCCCCCCCCCCCCCCACACACACACACACATCACCCCATTCTCACCACCACACTCACCAGTCCAGGCGCGTCTCTAGGCCCCACATGTAATAATTATGGCGGCACTCCATGGGTAAGCTAAGCTACAGCCACGTATGTAAATGAGCTATCAGCCGAACCAGGAGGCTGAGGAGTCGTGGGAAGCCTAGGGGAGCCGCAGCGGACCCCCGAAGAGCCCAGGGGGAAACGCAGATATGGCCTGTGGCCCCTACTCCTGCAGCAGCTGGCCACAGTAATCTGATCTGACACAAAGGGGACTGCTGCTCTTCTATGAGCAGATAAAACAGGCAAGCTGAACCTGTCCAGGTCCACTCCATAAATATCTAAGTTTGTGATGAAAATGTCAAACAGGATTTTATTGAATTACAGCCTTTTAGTTAATGCTGAGGGTTAAAGCAGTAATGTTGTGTGTGTCCAGTGTGTGTGTTTGTTTGTCTGTTAGAAAAGTACCTCATAAACCAGAGGAACATTTTTAAAAACTTTATTTATATTAAAAAAATATTATAACACTACAACAACTACAGCAAACTAGAGAATGTGCATTTCCTCTCAAAATGCAGTGTGAATGCTTATTGCTGAAGAACTTGCTGAAAAACAGCTGAAAATAGCTAAAATATGCTGAAATGTAGGTGGCAGAAGAAACAGAAAGAATACATATTTGCTGAATTAGGTTTAAATAAGCAGACATGAGCACAAAAATTAGCTTCAAAGCTGAAATTAGCAACAAAAAGGCTGAAAAGTAGCAGAAACCGCATAAAGAAGCTTAAGGAAGTGGAAGAAGCTGAAATTAGCTAAAAAATATATGGAATTAGCTGTAAAACATAAATTTAGAATAAAACAGCTAAAAAGTAGCTGCTACAGCAGAAAAAGCTGAAACTAGCAGAAATAAGTTGACAGGAGCATAACAAGCTTAAATTAGCAGTTAATTAGGCTGAATATAGCTGAACAGCCACAAAAAAACTTGAATTTATCTGAAAACTACTGAAAATAGCTTAAAAAAAGCTAAAAAATATTTTCGAACAGCTGGTACAGAAGTTTAATACAAGTCCAAAAAAGTCCATGCTCAATAATCCAGGGATACAATCCAACAATTTTCAGTCAGGTCATCTGGACAGTTCCTTTTTTGTGCTGAAACGTTTCATCTTCCATCCAGAAGACTTCATCAGTCAAGGAAACACAAAACTGATTCTTCCCCCAAACAGCTTACTCCAAAGTGGAACAAACCAGTTACGTTGGTGCTAAGATGGAGTCTTTTGGTATGACTTTAAACTGAATGAGACCATGTCTTATGCAGAGAGACAGGGTGTGTACATCTAAGACTATTACGCCACATTTAATCAGAGATCCTAACCCTTAAACCTTCTTTCCACTCCTGCCTGGTTTTCTCCCGCGTTGGTGGGCCAATGCCTTATATCATTTGGTAGATTCCCTCCATTTACCCTCATGACATACTTCTGATATCTCTTCCTGTACATTCTTAGGTTGTGGGTGGGGGAATGGAAAATGTTGTCACTGTGATAAAACTAGTAATGTAGCTGCTCCGCTGTTTAAACTGTTTAAGTGAGCTGGATCGGGATCGTCTTAAATAGGTACATGTTAGTACTGTCTTCTTAACTATATCGACCCAGCCTGCTTATGAGATGGGAAGACTTGACGTTTTAAGAAGTTCTGTTTGGTACATTCCAATAAAACTTTGAAATTGTGATCATAAAGGTTTTAATTTCATGTAATATTTATGTCCAGGTGTGAAAAATACTGCTACTCTAGCTTAAAAAAAAAGTTTTTAAAAAAACACAATCAGACAGAGAAAAAACTCTGAGAAATTGATCACTAGATGAACATCTAGAACTGATTACTTTTAGGAGTCAACTGCATTCAAAACAGATACCACGACCAACTAATCTTGACAAACAAACATGTCTAACTGTAGTCTTACAGATATTGGCTTCAGATTTGGTTTGGTACTAGTTAAGACTGATCCATAACGTGTCCTCTGTCGCCAACAGATTGTCCATCCATCCATTATCTTTAACCCGCTTCTTCCTTTTTGGGTCATGGTGGTCACTGGTGCCCAGGTCCAGCAGTCATTGTGTGAGAGGAAGGGACACCCTGGACAGGTCTCCAGTCCATCACAGGGACACCCTGGA
>NC_056513.1:40392372-40399241 GCF_014905685.2 Nematolebias whitei
CATCACAGGGACACCCTGGACAGGTCTCCAGTCCATCACAGGGACACATAGAGACAAACGAGACAAACAACCATTCACTCATTCTCTCTCACCTAGAGACAATTTAGAGTTACCAATCAGCCTAACATGCATGTTTTTGGCCTGTGGGAGGAAACCGGAGCACCCGGAGAAAACCCATGCATGCACGGAGAGAACATGCAAACTCCACCCAGAAAGGCCCCCCGGCAGGGATGTAGCCCGGCAACCTTCTCGCTGAGAGGCGCCAGCTCTACCAACTGCACCACTGTGCTGCTCACTAACATATTGTGCAAGATCTTTAAAATGTTAATAATTCCAATTAGCTATTTGGAATAAAACTCTTTTTGCTTGTTAGCAAAATAACCACTGGATGGATTTTAATGACACTTTCAGGACTCTACAAGCGATTAAACTTTAAAACCAACCTATTTTAAGATGGTTGCCACAGCTACCTCACCTTTGAAACCACAAAAATGGCTACAATTAAATCAGTTTTACAGAAGTGCTACTCATTACATGATATCTGTGTCTAAAAAAGAAAAAACTGTTCAAGTCCACCCTTTTGTCTGTTAGAAAAATATCTCATTAACCACTTGACCAATTTTAATGGCATTATCTGAAAGTAATGGGAGGGGGAGAGCGGCTGGCCGGTGAGCTAACCCGAGATCTGGCCGGGGCTGAAGCTGGCGGCAGACGGCGGCTGGTTTGGCGAGCTGAGCGGGGAGTTGAACTGGGGATGGCTGGCAGTGGAGGAGAGCGGCTAGCTGGTGAGATAACCCGGAGCTGGGATTGTTAACATCAGACCCAGGAGCGGCTACCACCAGGCCCGTTTGGGTGAGCCATGCCGAGACGGGCAGGGAAAAGTGTTAGACTTAATGGATAATAACTCAGAAAACATGGAGGAGATTAAAAAATC
The DNA here is from genome assembly GCF_014905685.2 of Nematolebias whitei. Taxonomy (NCBI): domain Eukaryota; kingdom Metazoa; phylum Chordata; class Actinopteri; order Cyprinodontiformes; family Rivulidae; genus Nematolebias; species Nematolebias whitei. The sequence continues at coordinate 40,393,307 of NC_056513.1, forward strand.
TCTAAACTTTATGAGTGCAGTCAAGGTTAGCTTCACAGCAAGAACTTCTGATCGGTTTGATCGAGGAAGTGAGGCTGCTGAAAGTTGCACTAAGTGATAGAGACAAGAAGATAACTGAACTAGAGAAAAAAGTGGATGATCTGGAACAATACACATGAAGAGATTATTTATTAACTACTGGACTTGAAGTAAAACACCGAACCTATGCTCGAGCTGTAGCAAGTGGAAACACCACAGAAGATGCTCCTCAAGAAGAATTGCTCACTCTGGAGCAACAGGTAGAGACTTTTTTTGCATAAAAAAGACATTGACATCAAACCTGAGGATATTTTGACCTGTCACCCCTTGCCTACTAAATCAGAAAAAAATAAACCATCTATTGTTGTTAGGTTCAACAGTAGGAAAGCAAGAAATAATCTGATGGTGCAAGCAAGAAAACTGAAGGGAACAAATGTCTATATAAATGAACATCTAACAACAACAAAAAATGGAAACCTCGCCCGCGAGGCAAGGTTGTTGGAAAAACAGAAAAAAATTGTTGCAACTTGGACAAGAAATGGAAACATCAGCGTTAGAGCTAAGGACGGGTCACAGATTAAATTAATAAAAGAACTGAAGGATTTAGATGAATTCAGGAGGGGACAAGTTACAAAATAAAATAATTAAAAATGCATGTTAGGCTCATTGGTAACTTTAAATCATCCCTAGGTGTGAATGAGAGAGTGACTTGTTGTTTGTCTCTATGTGTCCCTGTGATGGACTGGGGACCTGTCCAGGGTGTCCCCCGCCCCTCGCACAGTGATGGCTGGACATGGGCACCGGCGACCTCCATGACCCAAAATGGAAGAAGCAGGTAAAGATAATGGATGGATGATGGATACAAATGAATACAAACACTAAAATATGAATACATATGAAGACTCAGAATTTAAAATATATGATGTGGATGACCTGTTTTATTTAATTGTTTTTCCTATAATTAAGACTGAATATTATAATGAAGAGCAATTTCATAATATTCAAATTACAAAAAATGATCTGTCTATTATTCATATTAACAGTAGAAGTATAAACCCAAATCTATCTAAAATAACAGACTATTTAAAACAGTTAAATAGAACCTTTAGTATAATAGCAGTCTCAGAAACATGGCTTAATGATGAATAAATACTGTTAACAATGAGGGGTACGAACTTTATCATATGAACAAAAAATAAATGAGGAGGTGGAGTAGCTCTACTTATTAATAAAGAAATAGAACGTAAAATCAATCTTTATCCATTAATATCAAAACCTACAAGAATTACGACCCATGGTGCTACAATAATTGATAATATTTTTACTAATATAACAAACAAAGAGATAATGGGTGGTATTTTGATTACTGATGTCAGTGATCACTTACCAGTTTTCACAATTTATAAAAATGACCATTGCAATATAAAAGTAGATACAATTAAGAAAAAAACAATAAACACATCACAGAAAGATTTGGATAAATTAAAAGACGATTTAAGAAAAGAAAATTGGAAGGATGTGTATGTTGATGACGTGAACAGAGCATATGATGTATTTATAAATATTTTAGGAGCTCTGTATGAAAAGAATAGTGTGCAAAAAAATCACACAAAGAAAGATGTTGTTGACAAACCATGGATGACGAAAGGGTTGAGAAATGCTTGTTAACAAAAAAAAAAGAACTACTTGTACTCATCTTTCCTGAAATTAAGAACAAAAGAAGCGGAAGAGAGATACAAGAAGTATAAAAATAAATTGGTATGGATTATAAGAAAGCATAAGGAATATTACAGTGATTTATTAGGCAAAAGTAATGTTAATATGAGGACAACATGGCAAATAATGAATAGTGTCCTAAAAAATCATGAAGTAAGGTATTCCACAGTATTTTGTAAAGGATGGTAAATAAATCCATGATCAGAATGAAATTGTAAATGGATTCAATCATTATTTTGTGAATGTTAGCCCGAGTCTTACAACTAAAATACCAAAAGTAGAAAAAAATGTGAATCATACAGTCAAGGGTTGTTCCAACAGTTTTTTTTATTGATGGAACTGACAAAGAAGAAATAATGAATATTGTAAAAAATCTAATCTAACTTTCATCTAAAAAATTCTAGAGAAAATAGTTGCAGGTCAGTTGTGTGAACATCTACAAAGAAATAATCTAAAGAGTTTCAGTCAGGGTTTAGAGCTCATCATAGCACAGAAACAGCACTAGTAAAAGTAACTAATGATATTCTCATGGCCTCAGACAATGGACTTGTGTCTCTACTGGTCCTGTTAGACCTCAGTGCTGCATTTGATACAGTTGATCACAATATTTTACATCAGAGGCTTGAAAATGGTATTGGGATTACAGGAACAGCTCTAAAATGGTTTAAATCATATCTATCTGATAGATTCCAGTTTGTAAATGTAAATAATAAATCTTCTTCATACACCAAAGTTAGTCATGGAGTTCCTCAGGGCTCAGTGCTTGGGCCAATACTCTTTACTTTATATATGCTTCCATTAGGTAAAGTTATTAAACAGCACGGGATAAATTTTCATTGTTATGCTGATGACACACAATTATATTTGTCCATTAAACCCAATGAATCCAATCAGCTACTTAGACTACAAGTGAACTAGGCCTCCGACAACAATCTGTCTCTGAAAACCTTCAGGGGACAGGAATTGCTATTTCATTGATTTGAATCCAGAAATACAAATTATCTCATCAAGAGACTATTTAATTGTATCCTGAATTAATCAATTGAAAGAACACTCTTCCTTTTTACATTATCATTACTATTTTAGAATATCTTGATAATCAAAAGTGTGTTTAGTTCATACCATTTCTAAATGTTGAAGTGAACGACTCATTTAAATCAACTGTGAAGCAGTATTAATGATTTTTAAACCTCATTAGACTTAGAAATCAAGTTAAATGTCTATTTACAAAGTAATTGTGCATTTTGATCTTCAGTCTGAATGAGTGGATTTGATGTCGGTCAGAAGTCAGGGATGTCGGTCGAAAGTCAGAGACAGAGATAAGTTATTAGAACGAAGTGTCTTGTTTTTAAACCTAGCAGACAGTAAATAACTTCAACTGGCACCTGCAAAGTTTCTCACTTCTTCAAAATATTTTTCTCCGTCTGTACTAACCGTTCCTAAACATTCCTGCAGTCTTTTGACTTTTAATAACCCTCTGACATCACTGAAACACCACCCCTGCTGGTTGTTTCAACCAATCAGGAAGTACCAATTGACAGGAAGTGAGTACTCTTTAAAAAGTCAACACTTCCTGGGACTATTGAGTCTTCTTTCAGTCTTCCTTGAGTCTTTGAAGTCTTCCCAGGAGTCTTCCTGCAGTTTTCCTGAGTCTTTCTTGGGACTATGGAGTCTTCTACTTCTGAGTGGAATCTCTGACTGGAGTCTTACTGAGAGTTCCTAAGGAACTTTCAGATTTAATCAATAACTGATGGATTTGACCGTGAGACGAGGGTCCGTCCATCCCAGCGGAGTCACAGCGCCTCGCTGTGAACTCACCCGGGCATAACGCCCTACAACTTCGAAGGAAGCTTGTTCTGTTGAACGGAGTAAACCACACGACTTCTGACGATGACCAGCCACCCTGACCGGAGACGCTGAAAGGTAGCGTGCATAGGGACCTCTAGACCGGAGCTGATCCATCCATCTGCAAAGCTAAAGAGACGTCACGAGTTGTCACGCACTAAGTGGACCGGGGGTTTGAGCTGGTGTTGAAAGAAGAGTGCTAATTCTGGTCAACAAACGTATATCTTCCTTCATCTATCTTTAAACTTCTCTACTCCTTCCCTTAAACTTTTGTATTTGCCAGTAATCCAGATGCTTTCAGAGGTGAATCAGCCTCAATCAGTAATGTTCTGTTGTCTTGTTAGTAAAGCGTGCCAAGTTTTTATTAATCAGAAACAGATCAGCAAATCTATGTGTACATGTCTTGATGTTAAATTTTGATTCTGTTAAATAAATGACCGCATTTGTTCTGATGGGTCAAAGATAAAATGGCGTCTCATGTCACTGATTGTAGTGAACCTGATCTGAACCTGATCTGACCCTGATGACCTCAAATCTATCAGATGGACAGAGACTGTTATTTCATTGATCTGAATACAGTTTGAGCCATCTGGTGACTTTCCTTCTTGAATTAATCAAGCAGAAAAGACAATTTTTTATAATCATCACTGTTTTACAAATGTTTGATAATCAAATTGTGTTAGTTCACTCAATGTTACAGGTTGAAGAGAACTATTCATTTTTATTTTACATAAACAGTAAGTAATGATTTTTATTCCTCATTTAAAGAAGAAATCAGGGTAATATGCATTTCTTGATTTTCTGTCTGAAATGAGCCAAGTTTGTAAGTATGTTAAAGGTCGGTTTTCGGTCAACTAAAATGTTTACCGAGAAAGATGTCATGTTTAAACTTTTTCAGAAGATTATAAGTGTGAGACTCCACGAAGTCTGAAGTCCTACAATAATCTTTCTGTTGTCACTAAAACAATCCTTGACTTATGATAACATCTTACATCACAAACCACACCTCTATTTCTGGTCCATCGACCAATCAAAAAAGCTCTCAAATGACCCGGAAGTCGACCCATTTAAAATGTGGCAACTTCCCAGTTCATGTTAGAGGCTGGGAGGCTAAGAGGCTGAAGAGTTGAGGAAGTTGAAGGAGTTGCAAGAAGCTGAGACGCTGAGTTGCTGGAGTTTGTTGGTTGCTGTGTTGCTGTACTCAGAAATGAGTTCAACTAGAGAGCGCACAGAGTGATGGAGTTAGAGCTCTTGGATGCAGACGCGTTCAGGATGATCCAGAGACGTTTTGGGATTATAATTTCTGTTTGAACACCACGTACGACTCTCTGAGGGTTTGGCAGTTCTCACGGAGACGCTGAAAGAGTCAGAAAGGAACCTACTCCGACGCTGATTTCATCGTCAACCAGGTAGACGGTTCTATTTTCGACTAAGTGTACCGGAGGCCAGCTGATATCTGATGGAGCGTGCACGTTCTGGTCATAACAGATTAATTCCCTCACATATCTCTCTGTAAGATAAATCTCCATTTCATCTTAAACTCTGCTTTCTCTTAAAATCAGTACAGATATTTTAGGAATATCTGAAGCAAAGTCCTCAATCACCGCCGCGTGATTGAAGCTCATTATTTGTGAAACTTGTCTGTTATTATTTTCATATTTTGCCGAATTAATGTAAATGTTTGATGTTAACTTTGATTCTGAAAATAAATGACCGCATTCATTTGATGGGTCAAAGATAATAACGTCTCTCGTTCGCATTTCTGTTAAAATTCAATGCACGACATTACACAGTCAGAAAGATGAGGAACTCGTGAAAATTGTATGCATATATCTCGTATATGTACTACTACATATTGGTGGCCCCGTTACGTGCTCATAAATGACTGTAAAAACGTGTAAAATTGATTTTTAAATGTTGGCATGTTGATAAAATAACAGTTTATCAGCTGTGATTGAAACGCAGCCGGAGCTGCGCCGCTGAAGCGAAACGCTGCATGTTTTTAAGCGTGTTGGTCTGTGATGCTCAGGAAGCTCACAGAAAGCTGAAATAGTGTCACAAGTCTTTATGAAAGCTGAAATTGTACGCTGTTAAGTGTTGCTAAGCTGACTTTGATCTGTGGAAACGTATTCTGTTTAAACAGACAGGGGGTTCTGCTCAGACCCGGTTTGTCGCTCGGTTCTGATAAGTTCGAACGAGTTGTTTTAAATGGATGGAGAGACGTTTTAAAAGCTGAGCGCCGTCTCAGAACACAGTTAAGAGTTTATTCGTTACAATTTTTAACAGAAAAAGTGCATTTTGACAGTTTAAAAGACGAAAAGTTGACGAATTTTAGTTCACGTGAACCTAGCATGCT